>NW_019385265.1:237363-265316 GCF_000671375.1 Centruroides sculpturatus
CACATGGTTTCCCTTTGGCAACAGTAGATTCTGCTGGGAGTAAAACAGGAGTTGGAGTGCTATTTAGTACTAAAATTATACATTCATTGTTTCTCACATCACAAATACCTGATAAAACATTGATACCATTCTCGCCCATTTCGTGCTTTATTTCTACTGTACCCTGTTTAATTGGACAGTGAACTTTTACAGCACGCATAGTAAAAGCATTCACAAGTGTTTCTTCGGTGGTACGGAATTTTGCATTGCTATGATGTAAAAGGGGCGTTTGAATTTGACTTATACAATTCTCTCCCATTGGCACTATAAATAAGTTGTCTCTGAAGTTGATGGTTGCTTTCATTTGTTCACAAAAATCACTACCTAGTAATAAATCATGTGGAAAATTTTCTAATACTACAAATCTGTCTCAGAAGCAAGATTTCATGGATGCTCTTAGAAACGTCTTCTTGAAATTCACAGGAGCCAAGCATTTTAACAATGACATCATTTATAATCACAATTACACTGATATTGTAGCCAGTCGTTTCTTATTTTTAGCGAAAAATGTTTCGGACAGAGTAACGGAATTCAAAATAGTAAACGATTTATCGAAAATAGCCGAAGAAGCGCCATTTTCCGTTGTAATCCATACATTAATATCGCCCATAGTCGAGCAAGGAATTGTCATCAGACAGATAACGTTTCAACTGTTTTGGATCACTTCCTTGCTAATCTTTGTCATTTTTATTTCTTTAATTCCCAATTTGCATTGCGCTCTTATCGTCGCTATCTGTGTCGTGTCCATCACCGTGCAGACGATCGGATTCATGTCTTTATGGGTTATCAATCTGGATATCGTGTCTCTGATGTGCCTGATTCTCTGCATCGGGTTTTGTGTCAATTATCCCACTCACATATGCTATTCTTTTATTACTTCATCACAAGCAACGACTGAAGAAAAGTTAAAGGATAGCTTATGTCACGTAGGTTTCCCGTTAATTCAAGGGGCAATTTCTACTGGATTAGTATTGTTAATCGTCGCCTATTATAATATATTTGTATACACCACTTTCGTTAAAATCGTTTTCGTAATTGTATTACAAACAATATTTCACGCATTATTTGTTATTCCTACAATAATCTGGATAACTGCCCCATGTACAAGAGCATGACAAGAAAGCAGAGCATCCATACTTCTTGGGTGCATATAGATGCTACCATTGATGAATGAAGTTGTAAATTTTTAATATACTCATCCATTATTAATGGGCATATATTAACGAAGATCAATAATTTTTGAATTTGCTTTGGCGATTTAATTATAGTATTCCAGATGTTACATATATATATATATTATATATATTATATAATATTATATTATATAAAACGAAATATAAGATCATATATGTATTATATTCGTTTTATTCATCAATATTATACCATGTTAAATATTTATCAATATTATAAATAACTATTTCATTAATCATATTTATATATAAATCATTATATTAATTAATACTTGTCAATATATAAATATGATTAAAAATTTATATGTACTGAAACATTAAGAAATGGATGCATACATAGGATTATATATATAAAGATAATATTACAGAAAAATAATAATAAGAATAATAATAGTTCTATTCTGACGCTCTTTCAAAAAAAAAAAAAAATTCAATTAAAAACTTATTAAAAGTTAATAAATTTATTAACTTTTAATAAGTTTTTAATTGAATTTTTTTTTTTTTTTGAAAGAGCGTCAGAATAGAACTATTATTATTCTTATTATTATTTTTCTGTAATATTATCTTTATATATATAATCCTATGTATGCATCCATTTCTTAATGTTTCAGTACATATAAATTTTTAATCATATTTATATATTGACAAGTATTAATTAATATAATGATTTATATATAAATATGATTAATGAAATAGTTATTTATAATATTGATAAATATTTAACATGGTATAATATTGATGAATAAAACGAATATAATACATATATGATCTTATATTTCGTTTTATATAATATAATATTATATAATATATATAATATATATATATATGTATATATTATTGGACTATTATTTTCATTTAATTTTCAATTAAATTAAATGAAATTTAATTTAATTAAACTAAACAAAATTTAGCAACTTAACAATTTTTTGTTCAAAACTTTATACAGAAATGTTTCTTTCGACTTTTTCTATATATATTGGTTGTTAACATCAAAACTGAACTAGAATTAATGGGGAAAACTCTCATTTCTTCAGAAAAAGAAAAGAAGGAAAGGACATTTCTTGGAGACAGTCGACACTAGTAGAAAAAAAATATTTTCTGTTTTTCTTTCTCAAAAAATATAATGATTAAAACTAACTTTTTCATTAAAATAATTTTTTATTTTAATAACTTTTAAGTAGTTTTATAAATTTAAAAAAACATAAAAAACAACTGGTTTTATTTTAAAATGATTATATCGTAAATTTGAATAATATATTTTAGGATAATTAAAATTCACAGAAAATTACCATTTAAATCTGTAAGGAAATTTATGCAGTAAACTGTCTTTCTATTTTAAACATTAAATATTTTTTATCTATTAACTGATTAATTATTAAATATTTCATATATATTCGCAATATTTTATAAAATTTAAAAACAAATTTGCCAACAGTATTTAATCTTTTAAAATTATTAGTTGTTTATACCTGTATATTAAAGCAGTATGATTTGGTCAAAGAGGTCTGAACTGCTATTAAAAGGCATCAATTTATATCGATATTACGCTTTATGAAACACAAAATTCTATCCCTGAAATTAGATATAGATATTATTATCCAATTCTGCAGACCAATACTGACAACCGAAAGATTGATTTTTGTTATCGATTCGTAAACTAATTATGTATGTATTATGTTATTAACTGATGATATGAACTTGGATATTTATTATCATAGTATGATTTACGGTAAAAAATAAAAATTAATTATGTTTAAGATCACTTCATTTTCAGTTATGTATGATTTAATAATGGCTGTCGAAATACTCTTATTATTTATAATTAATTGGCGTTTATCCTAGATAATAGCATTATAATAAATTAAAAATAAATTTAATTAAAATAATTTATTGTAAAATTTATCTTAATATAAAATATTTATAAATCGTATAAAAATAAATTATTATATTCTAAATCTAACAGCGCGTTATCGTACGAAGTGGCAAGATTTTCTCTATTCCTTTGAATTAAACTTTAAATACATTTCATTTTTATTTGAAGAAATTTTAATCAAATAATTTGTAACAGCATTAGAATTATGGCTGTAGAGAATTTTAGCGAATTTATAAAAATATGCATTATAGAACATGCAGGTTTGTAATTTGTATATTCACATCTAAAAATTATGATGATTAAATCTTCGATTGGAACAATTAGGTTACATTATAAGAATCCGAATTTAATTCTTCCTTCAACAATCAAAAATTACACTAATTATGAAAGTCTGATGATGATTGCTATAAATTTATAAAAAAAAAGTTTTATTCATTATACTATAGAACTGTTTTTGGATGATTTTTTTACTTAATTTAATGTAAACGTTAAAACTTGTGACCTAATAATTGTTATTTCATTATGAATAATTAATTGAAAACAGTTTTAGAACTTTTATTATTTTAACTTTCTGCATTAAGAGTCTTTTAATCATATCTGTAATGTATTCGGTCAGAACTACAACGAAGACGTGAGGGCTGGGATCTGGACGAATAGAAGAATTTCTGAGGTTTTTGACACCCCAGATTCAATTCTGGATCCTCTAGAATAGTAAGCTGATGCCTTAATAGCTACTGCTGTTCGGTCGCCAAATTTATTGATAGAATTATTAAAGAAAAATTTTAGTAATTTGCTCGCTATAATAATGACAAATACGCTCAGAGATTATTAATTCTTATTAAATGTAATTTTATGTAATTGTGTTTTTATGTAATAAATTAATAAAAGGAATTAATTTTAAAAATTTCTCACATATTTAGAATAAAAAGGAAAATTTAAAGTTAATATTACAGAATAATAATAATAAGAAGAATAATAATAGTTCTATTCTGNGAATCTTCTTTACTTATTCACATTATCAGTCATTCAGTTATATTAGTAGTCAGTAAATATATTTCGTAAACATTAAGTTAAATGAAACTGCGACGAACATTTTAAGATATTTTGCAATTAATGAAAAATGAAAATACTTATAAACAGATTGACCATTTAAAAGCAAAAACTCGAGATCGATTAACGTATTTATGAAGAATACTAAAAACATATTGGTAATTGTGGTCTTGTTTTTTAACTGTTCAGGGTATTTCTAACGATGGTTCTAAAATCCCACCTAGAATTAAATTTTCATTTTTTTACAAGGCCTTTTATGATCTATAAAAGTCTATAAAAGTCTTTGATTGTGCATAGTGGTTTCCGAAAGGGGATTGTCAGACATTGGAAATATTTACATAAAACTTAATTCTACACGGGATATTAAAAATAACTTTAGAAGCTTGCTGAGTAACCCTAAACATATCAAGCCTATCAATATATCTTTGGTATTTACCGTAAATATATGAGTGAAGTTTAGTTATTACTTTTAAAAGTGCGTTTCTTAACATAGAAAAGTGTTAATATTTATACTTTCTTCAATTTAAAGAAATATGAAGTCTTTTCTAAATACTTCAGATTTTATTCAATTTTTTGGTGTAAATACAGAACGATAATGTCGTAAAGACTATAACACAAAATAAAAATCTTAACTTTTATAGAACTATTTTTATTCATATTATATTATTGCATGTTTAAAATGATATTCAATTATATTAATTATTAAAGTTCTCAGATTCTATAGAGAAAGCAAATTAGAGACTACTTACCGTATATTACGAGCTACTTGATACAGATATTATTAAAAAGTACAACTTTTGCATAACAAGAATTTTTTATTGCTATCGTACTGTTTTCTTATTATTCTTATCATTCATTATCATTGTTATGCTTTAATTTGGGGGGAATTTATATTATGCAATAAAACATTTTGAATTTTATAAAGCGTTCAATACAACATTTAAGTGATTTAAGAAAAGGTTTTTTATCAAATAATTTTAAAATAATAATTTAAACATGGAGTAGATATGATTCCTAATATTTGCTTCCTTATTTTAATTACATATAATTAACAATAAACCGTTTGTGAAATTTGTAGCGCTTCCGTTTTGTTATATCTTTCAAATAATTTATTGTGAGAAAGTTATTGTCAACAAGAACAGTAATAAATCAACTACCTTTCTCAAACGCGTTCCTTTTCAAAGAGAATTGACAAATGACATGTTTGTCTTACTGTGGTACAAAGTAATTTAACAGTAATCGAAGTTTCATGTTACTGTACAGAAATTATTTAGGAAGAAAAACAAAGTCTCGTTTACTTTGTATTATTGGAAGGATTTGAAAAATTGAATTTTTTTTTCTTCTAAAATAAACTTAAAACATTTAATGTTTAATTTAATAGTCACAACTAACTTTTAGTAGAGAAGAAAAACTTACGCGAAGCAAAACGATAAACAAGCTTATCGATTTTAAGATTGCTAATGTTTATCAGTTCATTTCCATGTCATGCATTCATATCTCGGTTATGTTACGATGCTTGGGGTTTCAATGATAATTATTTTCAGATAGCAAACAAAGCCACGGTATATTGATTCATTTTCTTTAAAGGAAAGAAAGTGGAAATCATTTTGAAGTTTTATAGATAAATACATAGATCTTTTATGCACGAAAAACAGATTCTGCAGATTTCATATCCACTTTTTCTACAAAGATAGCTTTTTTTTCCAAATCATGTGGTGTAAAACCACCGAAGTCTCGAAGAAAAAATTTCAATTTTTACATTTAATACTTTCCGTTTTTTAAAAATAGAATTGAGAACATAAAACCGTTATAAAACATATGAAATGTTATAAAACATTAATCATCAAATGAAGAAGCGTTCTTTAATGTCTAGAAACATTTTTATCTTTTAAAATTTCAAGGAGATTTTAAAGTTACAGAGCGAGTTGCCATTTCGAGAATTAGACATATAATGTAAATTTATTTTAATATTTCTAAATTACTTCTTTCTCAGATTTAATTTCCATAATATTTAATTTAATAGCATAAAATTAAAAAATAAATCTCCATTTAATAGCCATAACAAATGTTTACTTGTATGAATGGAGCTTAATTGAAATTATACATTAAAAGTTTATATAAAGATCGAAACTCAAGTTTCATTAGCATAAAATCCCTTGATAATTAAACTTTCTTTATTTATTTTATTTAGAGTGAGTTACATGACTTATGATAATCACTTATAAAGAAACAATACAGAATACACAATTAATAAAACAAAAAAAATACATAGGCCTATATTAAGATTTAAAAAAATACAAAAAAGTAAGCATCTACAGAGACAATGCAGTAATAAAATAAATCATAGGGCAAGAAATATAAATGTTAAAAGTATAATAATGATAAATAATAAAGTACAATTAAAATAGGCGCATTCTAGGCAAATCTTATATCTGTACAAAATGATTGTTGTTTTAATGGAATAATTGCACTCTGTAGACTTATTAATCACTATAAACAACAAATTGCATATACAAACAAAGTTAGAAATTAAAAACTAAATAATTATGAAATTTTAAGGTAATAAATTATAATTTTTTTGTTATAAAAATTTATAAACATGAAAAATTGTTTTAAATATATGGCTAAAGTATTTATTACATTACAGCATTTGAAACAACGCAAATCAAATTCTAATTTATAAACTCGAAGCAAATAAAAACAATTAAATCGAAAATGAAATACAGTATTCAAGTTTTTATATATGCACATATCGATATGTTTACGTTTATTACTTTCGAGAGAATTATTTTTAATAACCAGAGTCAAAGTACAGAATTTAAATCTCTTTTGATATTTTACTTTTAATTGATTTATAGATGTTTAAGTTTTGATATCTTAAAATCACTTAACCAATTTCTTAGTATTCAATATTAAAGAATACTTTAAATTTATAATTTACAGATAGCAAATATTATTGTGGAAACATAATAAAAATTCTATGAATAAATATCTTTAAATATATATGTTACTGTGAATGACCGATATCTGGCGAATGTCAACATTCACAAAGTCGTTTCGTGTATGTACGAAATATTTGCTAAATATCATTATTTCTCACTTACACCGGCAAATGTCGACATTCGGCATGCACTGATGGCGAATGTTGAATAAAAAAATATTATTATTACGTTAAGACAAAAATGCAACATTTTAATATGTGAAAATAGGAAAAAGCTTAAGTAACCGTACATTTAAATAAACTGTTGAACCTAAAACGAACAGTACATTCTTAATCATTAAAGAAAATAATACAATAATAAACTTACACATAAATTATATGATTAACGTTATACAATCTTATTTATTGCAACAAGTTAAACTGTTATGGCACTTTGAATTGCACAAGATTCCATTGTTTTTACAACTGCATTTATTCGTGGAACATTTTTTTTTGCAATGACAGCGTGTATAGCCTTGCCCTCCACTTTTCGAATTAGCTGCAGCTGCTTCTCTCAGCAATTTCCTTGAGAAGAAATCTCATCTATGGAAAGTAATTTTTCTTTACAAATTACGAACTGATTACGTTATATGTTATTACAAACTGATCTGTTAATGGTTTCTTTTATTCAGATATCGCCGACGCCTTACCGACGACCCCTCTCATCCTCCGCCGCTCGTCCTGACAAACCAATCCCCACCTCACAGGATCAAAAGACCTTGTGCTACCTCCAGCTACCCACAAAGGATTTGGCGATAGACTGTCGCCTCTCTGTCGACATCGGCTTCTCGGGTATCGTTTCGACTTCCACCAAAGCTTATCTGTGCTTGTCGACATACACCGGCGATTGTTCGAATGTATAATAATATAATCAAATATTCGGACTTTCACCGACGTATTTTGTATGTGTCGACATTCACCGGATAATATCGACATTCTCTAATTTCGGCCTTTCACAGTAACATACACATCTGTCAAATACAGTAAATAGTATAATAAAATTGTTTATCATGCTGTATATTAAAATTAATATTCTTTGTAAAATATAGCTATACATTTTTTCAATTATTGCATTTTTTTAAAAGAAATAAATTTTTTAATGATTTGTAACAATTTTACTAATAATATTTATGTTTTCATTACCTAATTATCACTTTTATTGATGGATTGTGAAAATTTTTATTTACGTTTTTCGAGATTACTGAATACTAAATGTTTATAAAATATAATATGGAACAATATAAAATCTTGTTTTTTATTATATTAAGTTTGCGATATCGAAACACGATTAGAAATTAAAAACTACACAATTATGTATTTATTTTTTACATGCAATTTGTAATTAGTTAATGTTTTAATGAAAATTAAATTATCTGATAAAAAAGGAAAGGTATGAACAGTATGAAAATTGAGTAATGTTATATAACCAAAATTTTTAATATATATAGTTTCAAATTACCTACTTTAAAAAAAGCTGGAAATGTTGTTGGTGGATTTTCCTGAGTTTTTTTTTTTTATTTTTATTCCTAATAATTGCTATCATTACTTTTAAGTCTTCAGATTAGTTCAGAAGAGTGGGGTGGGGCCATTATCTCCTGAACTAATGATACGATTTTCCTGAAAATTTCTAGAAATTTTCCCCAATATACAATCCTTCGTGCAAAATTTTAAAACTTTTTGACAAGAGACACACAAGCTTCAAAGTGGGTTAATAAAATCATGTTCCCCACATGCACATATATACAGAAAACAACCTCAACATATTCGTATCTCTCGACGCTTCAAGGTTCCGAGTTCAAAAATGTAAAAATCTTGCGGGGTCATTTTTTTACCGATCACTATACTTTGGCTTTGTTACTTAACAGCCGAGAAAGTAATTATCTTCATATCGAACAACGAGATATTGAACTTTTTCTGTGACTTTTTTAAATTTAAAATGAATTACAAAATCATTTATGACGATCAATAATAATAATAAGAAATTTACTCTACTTTGCGGATTATCCATTCCTTTCCTACGAAAAGCAGCTTTTCTTTTCATAAAACCTTTTCTCCTTTCATAACAAAAAAAAATTAATTTTCCTCTTTTTTATATAAGAAAATTAATACGCTCTAATATTCTCCTCGGAAAAAATTTAAATTCTGTTAAATTTTAAATTGATTTTACATTTTTAGTTAAATTATATTTAAAAAAATTCATTTTAATGATAAAATCATTAATAGCAAACAACAATTTATTTTCAAATAGTGTTTTATGGATTTTTTCATTAAATTTCTTATACTTTTATTATATGAAAAACATTACATTTTTTCCCTTCAAAAGTATATAAATTTTATTGGTTTTGTAAATATAAAAACAAGTATAAAATAAAAAATAGAATAATTCAAACATTGATAATATATTATATAATTTAAGTAATTTTCAAATATTAAGTCGCAAATATTAAAAATATGCATATATGTTTTCTAATGTATAGTAGAACAACAGTAATTTAAATTGGTCCAATATAAATTACTATTTCGTCGTTTGCATTACATAACAGTTTCCTACAATATACTATTTTTATTTGTTAGAAACTTAACAAGATGGCATTTTCTTTAAATCAATTCCGCAATGTCATTTTTATCTTTGTTATTCTTAAATAGTTAAGTATATACTTGTAATTTTATTATTTTTAAATAAATATTCATACATTTTATTTTGATATAAAATTAGTTGAATAAACTTTTCTTATGAAATAAAACTTTACAAAATTAAAAATTAAATTTTTCTTCTAGACAAATAAAAAATAAATTATATTATCATCTCTGAAAGCATTTCTTAATTTAATATAGTCTTTTATCATAAAGTTTACATAATTAAAACTGAATTTATGGAATTTAAATATCCAAATACAGACATAATATAAAGAAAATTTATTGCAACGTCTTTTTATTTTTATTTAAAACGTTTCTTAGTAGTAAATAAATCTAACGTTTTGGCAATGATTCAAAGATTTGTTTTTGTTAAAGAAGTCCTTGAAATTCAAAATTTAGATTTATTAATTAATTAATTAACTCAGAAATTAGAAATATAAATTTTGTCATATAACTTGCTCATTTTAGAATGCTAAATTTAGTTTTATTTGTTACTTTTTACAATCAAATTATTTCAATAACTTATCTTGTTTTATTGGAGGTATTGCTGATCTTGCACAAAACTAATCTGGAACATTCATTTATTACTAACGTCATTGAATTTCCTGTCGGAAAAAACCAATAATACGATAAGATCGAAACAATAGACTAACCTTATTTTATTCAATTAAGTTAACTGTACATACAAGTTTATAAATTTATAAAACTACATTAGAATGGAAACTATGAAAAAGTAATTCAATTATAAACTTATAATATAATATTTATGAAATTTCTTATTTATTTTATAAAATTTATTTCAATTCTTTATGTATTATGCATAAAATTTCAATTCGAAATAATAAATGTTATTTTAAAAATTACCTATTTATATCAACAATATAATTGAGTTTTGAGCGATTTTACATAAACAGATCTGAAGTATTTTTCTTCTGGATATTCACTATTAATATTAGAATAATTTAGTTTTCTGTAATCGTAACAGAATAATTGTAAAGTTACAGAATGTAATTATATATTTGTAAGAATACTTTTTGAAAATCTTTAAACTATTTCTTATTTGCAGTTTGATAATAAATTACTGTATATTTAAAATCTGGCAGTTTACGTATATTAATACAATTCTTCAAATTTTGATCAAAATTTTAAACTCTCAGATTGAAATTTCCATAAAGATTTTAAATGATAGCTAAAGTTTATACTAGTTATTCGTTATTTATTTAGAGACATATTTAAATTTGGATTTTATAATAATCTATCCTAATGTTCACAAACAAATTTCGAATATTCTTCCATTTTGATACTTTACTAGGAGGTAAGTTCTTTTACTAGTAGGAGAATTACAGGCGATAAGAGAATTTCTTACGGTTTTACCGTTCGATCTGCTTATAAATTCCTGGGAAATACTCCCATCTGGTATATGATTGTCCAAAGTTTGTATGAAAAAAGTTTTATTCTTCAAAGTCGTTTCTGGTATGGTCTACTGACCATGTCTAAAATTTATTTTTCTTTTATTACTTTTTCTGAAATAAAAACTAAGACTTCATGATATGTTCGAAATTTAAATTTTTTTATGAAATGATACGTTCTGTGTTAAATCTATAAAAATTAATATTTTATTTAGCAATCGACATTGAGTGAATAAGCATAAAGTGAGAAAATATATACAAGTTAAAATGTTTTTTAATGGAGCAGGAGATTATTTTAAAGCATGAAAGCACATTCAAAATATTTTAAAATAGATTTCGAAATTATATATTATATATTATTGTTATGCATTACAGATAATATATATATTATACGAATAAGGATATTTGAGAAGAAAAAATATGTCGGATTTAAGATACGATTATAAATACTTGCTTTTTATAAATTATGATTGTCTTCATATTTAAGAATATTTAATGCCATAACTTTATTTTTGAAGAACATAGATATAGCTTATTACAAAAACTGTAATAAATTATATGACTATAATTTAAATCCTAACATTCTTATATTTATTAAGAATTTAAAGATTTAAATATTTAATTAATTTCTGCGTAAATTACATTGTTTCTATAAAAATACCAACTTTGATAAACTTCAAAATTGTAACTTTCCACTACAGAATTACATATGAAGTATCAATAAAGTGTCAAATTATATGTGGACCATAAAGAAGGAACCGTTGAATTTTATTTAAACATTGTTGATTTTCGTCAAAATTTTATATTAAAAGTTATACTAGAAGAATATAATTGACTTTGAGTTTAATAGTTACTGATATACTATAAGACACAAAGATAGAGACATGAAATTTAATAATGTTTCTCTAAAGATTGAGAAGGAGTCTAAATTATAAATTAATTAAAGAAGATCTCGAATTTTCATATTTAATGATATCCCTAACTCAGTCTATGTTTTTAGAATGTAATTTTTAAAATCAATGTTTATTTGCACTGATAATGGATGGGATTTACAAAATGTTTCCAGAAATAAAACCAATCCGTACCTAAAAATATTTAAGAAAATTTGCATGTTTTTCCACTTTTCAGTGTGATTTTAGATTCATTATAGAGTTAAACAAATTTTTCTGTTCGTGTTTGGATGATGCTTAAAAGCATCATCCAAACACGAACAGAAAATGATGTTTACATATTGTACTTTATACTACGAATCTTCTTTACTTATTCACATTATCAGTCATTCAGTTATATAAATAATTTTACGTTTTACTTATTCGATAACATCGAATATTTCTTTAAAACAGTATTAGAAAGGCTGATTTTTACCTTTGAACTTTTCAATATCAATATTAAACTTTCAAATATATTTTATTATTTTTATCAAGTAAACTAATGACTAGGGCTTTCCTGTGCTTTAAACTTAATTATTTGTAGTGGTATATAAACGATTAAAAATCATAATTGCTATTATTCATATGGGCATGAAATTAATCTCGAGTTAATGTTATTTTTAATCTTACATTTTATATTACAAATAAACCTGATATAAAACGAAAGCTAAACAATAAAATAACTTAAAAAAGTACAAATCACAAGAAAACAAACATTTTAATTTTACTTAAAACGTTAATATTGACATATATAAAATTAGTCGGTTCCCCTATTTAACCCAAATGCTACTGTTATTTTTATACACTTTTACTACTATGGTGGAGTGTGCAGACATCTTTAGGCTAAAAATAAATACCATAATTTGGCTATTACATTTATTTCTACAAATTTTTTTTCAAAATATATTCTCATACAAGTCCTTCAAAGTTCTACACAATTGTTGAATTTTACCAACAATCATTGCAGATGATATATATATATTTATGACTACTCCAAGCAAACATTTTGCACTTCTGCAATTTTAATGTCGTTCTGTCTTTTCTTCTTGGGTATGTCTAACAGGAAATCTTGCTTTTTTTATTTTCTGGATTTGAGTAAGATGGCTGTGAAGTTATGTTGGCATTTATTCGCAAAATATTGCTGATAATGTTCCGAATGGGAGTCTGAAATATGGGTAATTCTGGCCTATAGAGCCCAGTACCTACGAGAGTGCATAAGGAACCATATACGATTGAATATCCTGTTTAAGTAGCTGTTAGCTATATAGAAGAATATGTGAATGAAGAGAGTTGCATCCACACAGAAACAACTACTTCATCAACTCCTACAAATCACACATTCATACACTAAGGACATACAAATGGAGTTTGGCCTAGACAAATGCAAAAAACTTCACATAGAAAAAGGAATCCTGAAGAAAGAAGATTTTGCACTTGGAAATGGAGACGTTATTGAATCCATGGAAGAGGGCGAGTTCTACAAGTACTTAGNTATTTAATTTAAATTGGGCTTATTTATTTAATTTTATATTATTCAGTCCGACTCTCACATATTATTATTTTAGAATTTTTATTTAAGACCATTTTCATTTTAGTTTTAAGCATTTTTTTTAAACGAATAGAACTGAATAAGCTTATTACTTATTTATTACTGTTATAAATTAATTTTATCGAGAATGAAATATTAAATATTAAAAAGTATATATTTATTTTACAACGAACTTTGGAAAATTAATTTATTGAAATATTAAATCTTATATATTATGTAATATTATATTTTTTAGAACATAATTTTAGTTTCAGAAATTATATTGCAAAACTAAAGTAAATAAATAATAATTAATTAATTAGCGGTTTATTAACTTAAGCATATTTGAAAAGTAATTCTGTGCATTTATTACTATCTTTCATTTTGCAATGTTATCTATTTTTGTGCAGATGCTATAAAATTTTTTAGATGTACTAAATTATTTTTATAATCCGATTTATTTAATCTCCGGAATAATTCTTTGTTTTATGCTTTTATGGTTTCCCATTTCGAGTTGATGAGTTTCATGCGGAAGAAAATCTTCTTAAATCTCTTGCTATCACAAAATTTTTGACAGATCTCAATATGAATTTATTTTTAACCTCAATTTTAAGAATGCCATCAACGTACTCTATGATGACATATGTTATTTCGATGTTTTTTCCATTCGCTGAATATAAATCAATTTTCGAATTTCGATATTAGAGTACTTTAAAATCGATAATATATTTAAAGAATATCCTTTATTCAATATATTCTTAAATCTTATTTCAATAATACAATTGTAAAATGAAATTTTTCTACACAATATTTCACATATTACTTCCCTCCTTTCTCTCCTCCTCTCTCATATTACCGATATTTATATATAGATATAAAAATTCAATATATGTAATATTTTCAGATATGTCCTAGTATACTAATGATAATTTTATAAATGTTAAAGAAAGTGCATTTTAAATTTTATTCTTTATACACCAGAAACTTTAAAACATATTTTCTCTCAGATTTATTCTATATCCTGATTATGAAAATTTGAGTAGAATATTTAAGTTTAAAATTGTTTTTCAGTTAAATTAAATATGTTTGAATACAATTTTATTTTATTTCAGGAGGGTTTAAATTGTAATTTAGAAAGAAAATTAAATTTATAAATAGAATTTCTATATCTCTGAATCAAAAAAGAATAACAATTTTTAGGAAACACATCTGTGTTTATAGCAATCTGATAATAAAACTTCCAAATCTTTTTTTTTTTAAGAAAAGAAAGACAGTGCACTTTATATATAGGTTATATATTTTAAAAAAAATTCTATAAGAAAACAGAATTTAAAATAAAAAAAATTTTTACTAAAATCTTCAATACTGCATTTAGAAAGCTGGACATATATCGATTGTAAAATTTATTATAAGTTTATTTTTTTAATGTTTTATTTTTATTAATTAACATTACCAGAAACTGCATATTGTAAGAATATAATTTTACATTTTACGCTTTATTTTTATTTAAAACATTTCTTTAGAGAAAAATTTATAACGAATTATATAATTATAAAACTAATACAGTAATGGAAGGATCTTTAAATTGAATAATAACTATTATATAAACAAATAAAATCATAAAAGGTCACAAATTTTAAAAATTTTAACTAAAAATATACTGTTAATTTTGATTGTATATTAATGAGCGATATATTATTCACATGAATAATCAAGGCATTAACACATGAATAAACGTTAATATCAATTTGAATTTAATTTGGTTTGAATCACGGCTTACTGACGTTTAGATTATCGTTTCGTACACAATATCAGTATATATAAGTTCAAAACAATTTATATCTGTATTTGATTAATTTGCAATTGATAAGATAATGCAATTTAAAAAATAGAAATGTTAATTAATCATCTAATTTATGTTAAATTAATATTTAAAAATATTTACTTTTTACAAAATACTATTCTTACCGTTTATAAATGTTTAGATATGAAAATGAAATCCAAAATAAGGTTACATTTAATTTCAATTTTTTGAAAAGTTGAATAAATTTATACTGTATTTTAAAATTATTTATTTTTAATAAAACTTAAAATTTTAAATAATTTTATAACATTTAAATTTACAAGTGAAATAGATTAATATATTTTCTCCTGAATAAAAAAAAAATACAATTTATATGAAAGGTATTTGTATAAAGTATATAACGAGGTCTGAGGTTCGATTCATCCTGTTTTATGTAAGTAAAGTATTGCATTATATAGGTAAACTTTTTCTTCTGTATTTTAAAAAGAATTCTTTATAACACAAAAGATAGTTTTGCTAAATTACTCAGTATTGAATATTTCGATTAATCCAAAAATCATTCTCAATATAAGGAAGACAAAATTTATTTTTTATTAAAATGACATTTTAAATTAATAAAATATAACATATGTTTTCTAGCTATAAATTCATTAGAATCTAAAGACGTAATTACGATTATTACCCTTGTCTCGTTTAAATCAAATCAGTTATTTGAATAAAAATAAATTCTTGTGGTCATTCCTGGTTGATAAAACTAATTTTTGTATAGTTCGATTGTTAAAAAGATTTCCATTTTTGCACGTTATCTTCAGTCCTTTTACGTTGTTTAAATAATATTTCTTTTCGAATAATATCGAACAAGAATGTTAATTCCTATCAGAATAATATTATGGACTTTTAGCAAAGTCACTTTTCACTTGACGAAACGAACACGAGAACGACAAAATCACGTAATATTCATCTACTTCGAGGTTATCTCGACTATTCTCGGTTGTGTCGTATTCGTACTGAACGAAACAAACCGAATATATTTAGCTATCATGGACAGGATTGAAACTTTGTTGAAACTATTTAGAAAAGAAGACAGAGAGAATCTTCGAAAGTAGGCAGGCTATTTCTTTACAAATACAATGTAGTTATTTGTATTACCTTACAAAAGAAAAAAGATGAATTGTGAAATGGCAAGCTCTGCTAAAAGTGTAAAATCGTGCTTACGATTCTCAATACGAGTCGAGCGTATAATTTATTCTCGTGTTTATTTCGTCAAATGAAAAATGACTTTGCTCAAAGTCTCTATTCAAATGAGTCGCGTTTTTTTATCTAGCGAGAGTGTAGAGAAAATGACGTCACGAACAGCTTTCGCTATAGTTTAGAAACGCTTTGCTGTTTAGCGATCGAGCAGCGCTGTATAAAGAAACGTGAACATGCAGATTAGATGATAGAAAACTTTAATATTACATTATGAAAACAAAAATAATTTTTACTAAAAAAGTAACAGATGGTGAAAAAAATTATCGATAATCATTAAAAAGATAAATGTAACCAATTAATTAAAATAATTAACTCGAATCAAATTTAATTTAAATCGAAAATATTTTTTGAAAGAGTACTAACGTACAGGCGCCTCTTGTGGCAAGTATACATAGATGAAAAACTGGTACTTATGGGTTAAGAGAACGCTATTCGGATATGTACATTTATTACTATCTTTCATTTTGCAATGTTATCTATTTTTGTGCAGATGCTATAAAATTTTTTAGATGTACTAAATTATTTTTATAATCCGATTTATTTAATCTCCGGAATAATTCTTTGTTTTATGCTTTTATGGTTTCCCATTTCGAGTTGATGAGTTTCATGCGGAAGAAAATCTTCTTAAATCTCTTGCTATCACAAAATTTTTGACAGATCTCAATATGAATTTATTTTTAACCTCAATTTTAAGAATGCCATCAACGTACTCTATGATGACATATGTTATTTCGATGTTTTTTCCATTCGCTGAATATAAATCAATTTTCGAATTTCGATATTAGAGTACTTTAAAATCGATAATATATTTAAAGAATATCCTTTATTCAATATATTCTTAAATCTTATTTCAATAATACAATTGTAAAATGAAATTTTTCTACACAATATTTCACATATTACTTCCCTCCTTTCTCTCCTCCTCTCTCATATTACCGATATTTATATATAGATATAAAAATTCAATATATGTAATATTTTCAGATATGTCCTAGTATACTAATGATAATTTTATAAATGTTAAAGAAAGTGCATTTTAAATTTTATTCTTTATACACCAGAAACTTTAAAACATATTTTCTCTCAGATTTATTCTATATCCTGATTATGAAAATTTGAGTAGAATATTTAAGTTTAAAATTGTTTTTCAGTTAAATTAAATATGTTTGAATACAATTTTATTTTATTTCAGGAGGGTTTAAATTGTAATTTAGAAAGAAAATTAAATTTATAAATAGAATTTCTATATCTCTGAATCAAAAAAGAATAACAATTTNGTAAATTACATTGTTTCTATAAAAATACCAACTTTGATAAACTTCAAAATTGTAACTTTCCACTACAGAATTACATATGAAGTGTCAATAAAGTGTCAAATTATATGTGGACCATAAAGAAGGAACCGTTGAATTTTATTTAAACATTGTTGATTTTCGTCAAAATTTTATATTAAAAGTTATACTAGAAGAATATAATTGACTTTGAGTTTAATAGTTACTGATATACTATAAGACACAAAGATAGAGACATGAAATTTAATAATGTTTCTCTAAAGATTGAGAAGGAGTCTAAATTATAAATTAATTAAAGAAGATCTCGAATTTTCATATTTAATGATATCCCTAACTCAGTCTATGTTTTTAGAATGTAATTTTTAAAATCAATGTTTATTTGCACTGATAATGGATGGGATTTACAAAATGTTTCCAGAAATAAAACCAATCCGTACCTAAAAATATTTAAGAAAATTTGCATGTTTTTCCACTTTTCAGTGTGATTTTAGATTCATTATAGAGTTAAACAAATTTTTCTGTTCGTGTTTGGATGATGCTTAAAAGCATCATCCAAACACGAACAGAAAATGATGTTTACATATTGTACTTTATACTACGAATCTTCTTTACTTATTCACATTATCAGTCATTCAGTTATATAAATAATTTTACGTTTTACTTATTCGATAACATCGAATATTTCTTTAAAACAGTATTAGAAAGGCTGATTTTTAATTATTATTAAAGGCGGATTTAATTATTAAAGGCTTTGAACTTTTCAATATCAATATTAAACTTTCAAATATATTTTATTATTTTTATCAAGTAAACTAATGACTAGGGCTTTCCTGTGCTTTAAACTTAATTATTTGTAGTGGTATATAAACGATTAAAAATCATAATTGCTATTATTCATATGGGCATGAAATTAATCTCGAGTTAATGTTATTTTTAATCTTACATTTTATATTACAAATAAACCTGATATAAAACGAAAGCTAAACAATAAAATAACTTAAAAAAGTACAAATCACAAGAAAACAAACATTTTAATTTTACTTAAAACGTTAATATTGACATATATAAAATTAGTCGGTTCCCCTATTTAACCCAAATGCTACTGTTATTTTTATACACTTTTACTACTATGGTGGAGTGTGCAGACATCTTTAGGCTAAAAATAAATACCATAATTTGGCTATTACATTTATTTCTACAAATTTTTTTTCAAAATATATTCTCATACAAGTCCTTCAAAGTTCTACACAATTGTTGAATTTTACCAACAATCATTGCAGATGATATATATATATTTATGACTACTCCAAGCAAACATTTTGCACTTCTGCAATTTTAATGTCGTTCTGTCTTTTCTTCTTGGGTATGTCTAACAGGAAATCTTGCTTTTTTTATTTTCTGGATTTGAGTAAGATGGCTGTGAAGTTATGTTGGCATTTATTCGCAAAATATTGCTGATAATGTTCCGAATGGGAGTCTGAAATATGGGTAATTCTGGCCTATAGAGCCCAGTACCTACGAGAGTGCATAAGGAACCATATACGATTGAATATCCTGTTTAAGTAGCTGTTAGCTATATAGAAGAATATGTGAATGAAGAGAGTTGCATCNAATCAAATTTAATTTAAATCGAAAATATTTTTTGAAAGAGTACTAACGTACAGGCGTCTCTTGTGGCAAGTATACATAGATGAAAAACTGGTACTTATGGGTTAAGAGAACACTATTCGGATATGCCGATCGTGGTCGCGATTTCGAATGGAAATGTCGAAATAACAATATATTAGTAAATTCAGATGTTAGAAGTAGAAAATTTCCTGATAACGATGTAAAAATGAAAAAATCGTTCAGGTCAATTATACAAATCGCTTGACTGTCATAGTTGTCAATTACTCTACTAAACAATTTGCATAATCGAGTGATTATGCAAATTGTTTAGTAGCGTATTGTTAAATTTTGTTCAGAAATATCAGAAATTGTTAAATTCGTTGTATTTTTATAAAATGTGAAGTGCGGTTATTTTTAATATGTTTATGATTGTAATAAATATTTTTCCTGTTTTTAAAGTGTCTTTTTAACTATTTGTCTTTAACCGTTGATACAGGTTAAGTTGATTTGACGTCATTACTTGCTCGTGCGCTCATGTAAATTAGATGTTCAACTTGCTTGTTACGTGACATTGTGAGTTTCGTTATCTAAATCCGAAAATGAACTTTATCTTTTGGGAATTACCAAACGATGAACTTGCTGCTGTTGGTATTTTTCAAAAAAAAAAAAAAAAAGGAATTCTGCATTCTGAACGAATTTGCAGTAATAACCATCCAATGAGTGTATTTTTGTGAAAAAGCTCCGAAATGGAGATGCCATGTTAGGGCGTGTCGGCAGAAAAGCGGCATTCGGACGGATAACTGGTTTATTGGTTCACGATAACTGGTTTATTGGTTCACGTATTTATTGGTATGCTTTACGTTTCATATACGTTTGGTCACAGGAACTTTATTCGTTGGACTTTTGTAAAGTGCAAATTGGACTCGACTTTTCTACAATCGTCGATTGGAACAGCTATATGAGGGAGGTCTGCGCCAATTCTTTAATGAATCATTGTGACGGAAAGATAGGCGGTGTCGACAAGATAGTAGAAATAGACGAAACCATGTATACAAGGAAGTACAACGTCGGCCGCGTTTTACCCCTTCAATGGGTGTTCGGACAACTATGCCGAGAGACAAAGGAATGTTTCTTAGTTCCAGTGCCAAATCGATCGGCAGAAACTTTGTTGAGGGAAGTGGTAAAACACGTTAATGAAGGAACCACAATTTATTCGGATTGTTGGAAAGGTTATAATACCAAACAATTGCAAGAAGCTAGTTACTTTCATTACCAAGTGAATCACAAATTAAATTTTGTCAATGCAGATTCCGGATGTCACACACACAACGTGGAGCGGTTATGGGGAAGTTGCAAGAAACAGGGTCCGAAGAGGTACTTCGCGTCATCATCTCAACTCGTATCTTATCGAGTTTATGTGGAGAAGAGAGAACCCAAAAAAGAAGCATTTACAGCGATCCTACGAGACATCGCGAAATTCATGCTGCCGAAAATTAAAAGGTTATTGTATACCTAGGTAGTCCAAGATGGCGGCGGTCACCAGTTCGGTCGGTGCTTCCGGTCGCCATCTTGTTTGGCGGCGGCTCCGCCGCCGTCTATTAGCGGTGTTACTCGGGAGTTACGAAAAAATAGTAATTTAAAAAAATTACTTACTTTGTTATCGTTCTCTGGATTTTCTTTTGCGGCGAACGGTCGTGCTGTTCTCGGCTTTTTTATTTTTCTTTCCTTTCGTTTCCTCCTTTTTCTTTCGGGTTTCTGGGGCGGCGGGCACGGTTGCTGGTTCCTTCCACGCGGGGATCTTACCCGATCATGGATATATAAATCTTAAATGTTTCGCAAACAATTGGAAGCGTTTTCCGGGCTTCATTGTATGCCATGTAACCCCTCTGCTCTTCCTTAAAAGTACCGACGAAGGCGGAACCATTTCTTTTACAATAGGCGCATCTCATCGCTACGGATTTCCTGTCGGCACGGGACACTAATTTACACGGACGGGAACAATTAGTACATACATCTTCGACGCCCCGTAAACCAAGTTTTACAGCCAGTTTCGCATCCGACGGAATTCTCTCATCCAGCCCTAAATCGTCATATTCGTTTGCGAATAACCCGAAGAACATTTGCGAATTGCACTTACTCCAAAATTCCTCGGGAAAGGTGTCTTCAGAAGTCTTCGCCATTATCATTTCTGGTAATATTCGAAACGTCGTACGAGAAAAAAAAATCGCAAACGCACAACAAACACACGTCCGGCAAACGCTGCAACAGCGAGACAAATTAAAAATTTGCATATCTCTACCTTCGCGAGTGGCAACGTCGTCATAATTCACTTGCATAAAAATATTCATCATTCATCATTCTCTCTCTCGTTTATATGGAGATTGCAGCCTATAATCGCTTTTTCTCCGAATTACAGCGCCATGTTATTAGGTGAAGCGACCCGATCGATGAATATACTGTTCTAGAAGACGTATATGATACTTCGAGGACTTGTCAGCCTGAGGCCAATACAGAGGAGTCAAAGTACGCACAGTCTGTAAGTTCAGTCTTAAGTGNTTGACATAAATCTTTAAAATATTAATTTAAAACATGAAAATGGCCATCACAGTTACAACAGTAATAACATAAACTTGAGTCTATGAGCCGGAAACGAATAGAAAATACAATAATCTAAATCGAATGCTTGATCTGTAATTAAAAGCGTGTACATTTATTATCAACTAGCTGCAAGATCCCGCTTCGCTGGGTTTTTATTTGTATGTAATAGTATAGTTTTTTTTATATATATATAAAAGACTGTTTTTCTAAGTAATCTAGAATCTAGCTGCAAGGACCCGCTTCGCTAGGCAAAAAGTAACGATAGTGAAGATTAAGATAANAAGGCCACTATATTGAATACATGCCACATTGTTAGGAAATTCCTGAATACAGAAACATACACTGACACACTTATTTTAGTTTTTGTTTTGGTTGCTATGTCTTGACTTGGTCCGGCATAATACACAGCCACCGGTGTGAACTGAGTATAACTCACAAAACCCAACATAATAATAATAATAATTATTATTATTTTGGGTCATATCAAAAGCTTCCAATCGAAAAATTTACCGGGGGAACTCATTACTTCTAGATATTGCGTAATAGCGGGAAATAATTAAACCAAAAGTATTTTAGTTTTGCGGGCAATTTTACCTCGAAATGTTTCTATCAAAACACATTCGTTTAAATAACGTTAATAAATATGTAAATTAGAGCTAAATTGGAGCTGAAAAACGACGAAAATAGCGATTATCTAATATTTGTTTACAGTTTTACCTTGATTTACGTAGAGGGAGCGATTTTCTTATTGTAGAATTGTCCATCAGAATTGTCTGGTGGAAAATTGACATTTTCCACCAGACAATTCTGAGAAAATGCTTACTCGTTCAAACAGAATCAAACAACTAGAAGTTAGCTANGCCGTACCAGTCCGTAGTTTCGCCAGCAGTGTTTCCGCCCGGCGCGATGAAGCGTGGTGATAAGGCCACGGGTCAAAAGGACGGGGATACTCCCTACCCCTGTTCCTATGGACCGAAGCCCAGTGGTCCCGTAACGAATTACGAGTGTCCTGCCATACTAACCGATGAATGTCTTTAGGCAACAGCGGGCCCCTCCAGGAACCTGTTAAACACGCTCCCTTCGCTGCCTTATCCGCGTCCTCGTTAAGGGCAATACCAACGTGCCCCGGAGTCCATAACAACTCAATAGGCTGAGGGAAAGACGACACAGCCGCCGCAATATCAATGATGATCGCTTCCGAAGTGTACCCCACGTTAGTCAACGCCTCGAGCACCGAACGACTGTCCGTACTTAGAATGGTCGGACAAGGATTTTGGAAACACAGAGCCATCCCCCGCAAAATCCCAGCAGCCTCTGCCCCGAATACCCCACACTGAACATCCAGTTCCCACGTCTCACTCTTCCGCCCCTCCAATATGAAGACGCCCATCGACGTCCGATTGGGTGACTTCGACCCATCTGTCCCGATTAAAAACCACCCAACTCGGTATCTGTGCACCCACTCGTCGAACGCCACCCTGTCCTCGCCAGGTAGACGAATACAACCAGTCCTGAACACATCAATGTTTATCCGCGAGCCCATCTGCTCGACAGTCGGCAGCAGATTCTGTTGTCGATATATGTTCGTAATCGCTATCCCTAGGTTCCGTAAATGAGAGACCGCCCTGATCACGTATGGTTCCTGGTATCTCCGCCATCTATAGTGATCCAGACCATGCCGTTTCGAATAAATACGATAGAGCGAGCTAAATCGGCCCCTCGATATGTGCGTCACTGTATGTTTGATCGTCCTTAAGTAAAGCCTTACTTTTAACCCGATGTAGCCCGCTTCCGTATACAACGCTGGCAGCGAAGTAGTGAGTGGTACCCCAAGAGCCGCCCGAAGGGCCATGTGGATAGGCTTTTCGATCCGGTTGATGACAGTCGGTGGCGCTCCGTCCAGGAGAGGCGCCCCGTATTCCGCCATCGGGAGAAGAACCGTTTTGATCAACTGAAGATGATCTCTCTGACGCACTCCATTCCGCCGAGAAGCAAAATAAAGGAGACACGATCCCGCCCTTGTTAACTTGTTACAAAGGTAACTTTCGTGCGCCCTCCATGTGAACGTCTCATTAAGAAATACCCCCAGCATACGCATCGACGTGACCTGTGGAATTATTCCTGACCCGAGCCTTAGGGGAACAGTCGGCCTGTGCCGCTTTGATGAAAAATCAATGACCCCGCTCTTCGGCGCGGAGAATACCATGCTCCACTGGGCCGACCAGTGCTCAATATGATCCAGATCCCTCTGGATCCGGAACCTTGCCATGTCCGCCTGAGTGCTCGATGCTATTATGTAAAGATCGTCGGCATACAAAACGCTCACCACGTCCTTTGGAATCAAGATGTCTGCCATGTACAGGGAGAAAAGAAGCGGAGCCAACACGCTCCCTTGCGGAACACCGTAATTGAACTTATGGGGTCCCGAGAGCACACCCCTCCACTTGACCCGAAACTCCCTATTCACTATAAAGTCACGCAACCACCGAAGCATTTTCCCCGAGAACCCGTATTGTACTAACTTGGCAATTAAACCGTCCTGATGGACCGTGTCATACGCACCCTCCAGGTCGAGTGATACCAAATACACCCACTTCTTTTGAGCACGAGCCACCGAAATAGTGTGGTGGATAAGTATTACCGCATCTTCCGCCCCTCGATAAGGGATAAAACCAAAGTGATTTTCGTGAAACATGTTGGATGCCAACAAGGTCCTCTGTAACCGCTGTAAGAGCATACGTTCAAATATTTTTGCCACATTTGATGTGAGCGAGATCGGCCTGTATGCCGCGCACGAAGTCGCCTGTCTCCCCGGTTTTAGGATCGGAAGGATGCATGCCAACCGCTACTTCGCCAGAAGTTGGCCAGTGTGCCATATCTTGTTCATTACCTCCAGAAGGGCCTCCCGCCCCACCCTGGGGAGCGCCCGCAATAGATGGACCGTGACCCCATCCGGGCCAGGGGTAGTATTCCATAGCCTCCCAAGGACTCTTGCCAGTTCCGTCTCTTGGAAATCCCCTTCCTCGACGAGCACACCCGGCCCAGTGGGGGCCGGGAGTGGGCCAAACGTTCCTGTTGGCCTTAGTCTCACAAAATAATTTGCCAATGCTTCCGCCTGTAATTCCAGCGACGTTATCGTGACCTGCTCAATCAGTACATGATGGGAAATCGTCAGGCTCTGTGGCGTCCGCAACTTCTTGAAAATCCTGTAAATCGTCGATTTCGTTGGAGGAGATTCACACATCCGGCCCCACCACTCCCGGCGAGCCTGCCTAGATTTCCAACGTAAGAATGCACCCAGTTGTTTATACCTGTACCACCAACCTAACGACCCCCACTGTCTAGCCCTTCTAAAGGTCTGTCGCTTCTTCGCCCGGATCAGACTGCATTCCTCCGTCCACCACGGGGGGCCCCCCGGGGGGAATCCTTTGATACCTGGTGAACTCATTACACACCACCTGAAGAGCACCGAAGAAGGCAGAATATTCCCTCGGACGGGAAGCCTCCTTTTCCCATGATACAGCGATGCAGTCCCAAACCCGACCCCAGTCCGTATTTTGACGGACCCTTGGCTGCAAACCCTCCATTCCCCATGTCAAAAGAGACACCTTCAACTGGATCGAAGCATGATCGCTAGTCACAGTGTCCATACATGGCCTCCACGTTGCTAACACCAACAAATCAGGGGTACACAGCGTTAAATCGATCGCCAAGGACCCCGACCTGTGGAAAAAGGTGGGTTCACCCGTATTCCAACAACACCACCCGTTTGACAATATCCAATCAAACAGAACCCTGCCCGGGCGAGTACAACCGATGTCCCAATAGGGATGGTGAGCGTTCCAATCGCCCGCGATAATACGGGATTCAGAAGGAGCCAACCGCCAGCCCGCAAGTTGCCCGCCATCCTGAATCCCCGTCGGGGCGTATACATTGACCAATGACAAAGAGAATTCCCTGAGAAGAACTCTCACCTCCAGAGTTTCCAACCCTCGTGCACCAAGGCCCGGCGATTGGAGCACGACCGGCCATTTGTCAGCCACCGCCGTCAACAGCCCGCCCCCCGGCCCGGTAGACCGATCAGAACGAAAAATAGTGAACCCCGGTAAGGTAAAAGACTGTTCTCCCGTTAACCACGTTTCCTGGATCATGAGCACATCCACAGTATGAAACCACTGCTCCATCAGTAGAAGGTCTTTCTTAGCCCGTAATCCGTGTGCATTCCAGTGAACAATCGTAAAATCCCGCCTCCCCTGCCGATTGTCAGACATTCAGTATAGAGGTAAGAGATGGGCGCCGACGGAGTTTTGCCAACTCCGCTGGTGATGCTACGCAGTAATCGTCTGTAATTTCTGTTCTGCCCGTCCTGTCGCCGATTTCCATGTCGGATACAAGACCCTCTGATTCCGATGTGCCCGGGGGAAGAGCATCTATCTTTTTTCCCCCGCGTTTCTTCTTAGGTGTTCTCCCTATCTTGCTCTGCAACTCTCCTTGGGAAGGACGTTTGAAATGCGCATTTCCCGACCCCGGAGGATGCATGTTCTCCCGAGTCTACCTGCTGGCTCCCGAGTCACCGCGCAAGGACTCCCTTGGCACGACTTCCGCAATTCAACAAGTTCATTACGTAACACCACCATAGCAGTCTCCAAGTTCGCTATTCTAGAGATAAGCTTCTGCAACACCCCCTCATCCACTCTAGCAGTGACCGTAGCCGGTCTACTCTGTGTTTGTCTTACCTTCTCTCCGTCTCCCGCCTGGGATCCAGGTGTTACCCTGACTGCCTGAGCATATGTTGCTGGGGTTTTGGAAGGCTTCTCCATTTTACCCCTCGCTTCCATATGAGAGCACCTGTGTAACGTCCGCAGTTTTAATATCCGCGCCTCCCTTTGATATTCTGGACAATGCGCGGAGTCCGCTGTATGTTCTCCGCCACACTTAGCACACCGAATGTTTTCTGCTTCGCAATCTGTCACGTCATGATCCCTTCCGCACTTCAGGCATTTCCGACTGCCTCTACAAGTATTCCGCCCGTGACCGTAATTTAGACACCGCAAACACAGCCGAGGCCGGGGGTAGAATCGTTCGCACCGAAACCGTTGATAATATAATTTCACAAATGCCAGCGGTATGACACTGGCCACCGACAAATACACTGTAGTACTAGGCTCCATGACACCCTCCACCTTCCGAGTAAACCGCCGAACCTCGAGTATCGGCACTCCCTCCTCCTCAAGTACGTCATGAATGTCCTTCGCTGATATGGCCGTATCCACTCCCCGTATAACGTAGCCCGTAGATACACAGTCTTGGGCCAGCCGTCCGCGTACCGGCGTTTCCCCCAATGACGTAACCCCAAGGGCCGTCTCCGCCATGTCCGGATCTAACGTTTTTAGCAAAAGTAGACCATTTCGCGTATAACGCACGTCCAGTATCTTCTCCAGATTAGGGAAATACCCCCGCAAAACCACATGCAATTCAGGTGGACGCAGACGGCGAAGGGGATGGTCCCCTTTCCAGAAGATGGAGTAAGTGTGTTCCTCCGTTATACTTTGCCGTATCCAACCAAGTTTTGTGACTTCCGTCACCGGAGATAAAAACCGAAGCAGCGAAGGTTGCAACTCCGTTTCCACCCCCATGTCCGTAGACCCAGACCGTTCAGGCCGGGGCGAAGACGCCCCGACACCCGAATACCCCGCCACCACTTTAACACTCACAAACGACACTCCTACCTGATACGGCTGTCCCACGAAAACCCGTTCCAAAGA
>NW_019385265.1:266078-267477 GCF_000671375.1 Centruroides sculpturatus
TCCATACGTTTCTATATTCAACGGTTGACTCAACAGTGAATTTTCCGTTGAGTCCCTCCGTTGAACGATCTGACGTCACGTTTTGCAGAAAAAAGAAACGCTTTCGTTGAGAGGTCGCTTTTCAAGATGGCTGACTTAAGTAACGAGAAGGTGGCGATTGTGACTGTTTTGCTAAATAATTAAAGTAACTCGCTTAACCATTATTCGAATAAATCCTTTTATTCAAATGAACCCATATCTGTATCATTTTCTTGTTTACTGGGTCTTTCTTTAATAATTTTAATTAATTTCTTGAATATTTATATCATTAGGAAGACTTAGCGGGCCAAATATCGGTCGTAATCAATTTTGGACAAATGAAAAAAATCTTAATATTTCAATATTGACCAAATTATCCAACATAATCGTGCAATCACATGTTTTATCATATACAGATTGTTCATTAATCTGTTCGCTATTACAGCATCCACAGTAGCGAATGGATAGTTTCTATAAGCGAAATTTACTTTTTCGTGGAAGCCGCCATGTTAGTTTGTTGAATACTCAACGGTCTTTCAGGTCGTTGAGACCGTTGAGCTCAACGGTGAAACAGCACTGACATCACTAGTCTCAACGGAGAACTCAACGGTCCATTTAGAAACATTGTTCTCTCACCGTTGAGTCAACTGTTGAATATAGAAACGTATGGAGAAACCCAATAGTTATTTCGGAATGCGATATTCGGCATTATGTAACTTAGCTGTGTGGGGATGTAACTGCCGAGATAAATGATATTTTAAAGAAAGAAAAAAAGGAGACTGGGGGCGCGAACCTAGGACTGCATTGCTGCAATGCAAGCCTGATGGAAAAGCGTTTGAGAGAAAAGAAAAAGGTGACACGTGGGTTGGAACCCAGCTGCACGCTGCAACGCAAGCCTAATAGCGGAGCGTTTGAGGGGGGAAAAAAAGGGATAATGGTGCTTCGAGGTCAGACTGCATGCTGCAATGCAAGCCCGAGGGCAGAGCACAGGTGACCCGACCACCAACGTCCTCGGTTATAATAAAGATTTTTGATCTATTTATACTTAATCTAAGTACAAGCAGTGCCATCTATTAGCAGGAAACTAGCTATTATTTTATATTTTTACAATATACTGTAAGGTCTCTTTTTATGCGGATTATTTTTATGCGATTTTGAAGTTGTGCGGTTTGTATTTCATCCAAAAATTTCTTGGACAAACATACATATAGGCTTGTTTAGGAAGCCGGCGTATAGACAGTATCCAAAAATCGTGGAACGCTCAAAGCTCCATTTGTTCCACTGACATATAACGTTTATGGATGTAAAGGACAGCTAGATCTACCTTAATCGCTTTAGTTCCTAGCAATTTTTGATATAAATGTAATTAAACATAAAAAAT
>NW_019385265.1:268646-269843 GCF_000671375.1 Centruroides sculpturatus
TTTTTTTTTTAAGTTAATTTTGAAGGATGTTATGGGTAGAAAATTTTAAATTTAGTTAAAAATCTGTTTCTTTTTTTTCAATTATTTGAAATTTAAGCGCTAGTCTAAATAAATTATGTATTTTGTTGTAATTAATTAAAAATTTCATCTCATCTGGACTCTAGCAATTTTCTTTAAAAGAGAGGGGGGCAGCCATGACCTAAATCGATAAACTATAATCTACAATAGACTGAATGAAAATTTATGAAAAACAATAATGCGTAACACATTATTCAACGAGATATGTTTACAGAATCGCTAGAGGATTATTTGTATAACCTTAACCTTGTATTATTTAACTTTAATGTTAAATTAGACAAACCAGTTATTTTAAAATGTACTACAATAATACATATTTTTATTCTTAAAACTATTCTAAGCATTATATGTGTAATATATGGCATAAAATTGCTATTCATATGCATAATTATATTTACTATGGTATAAAAAGTGATTTACCATATAAAATATTTGTAATTTTTAATCTGAATTGGCCCTGGTTGTTTTCAATCCACATTATTTTAGATAATTAGAGTTCTACTGTATTATTTAATTGTTTAATAATATGGTTTTAAAAATAAACAAGTAATTTAATATTTTATGTAAAAGTAGTTTAAATACCAATTAAATTTTGGTTATTGGTTACAACGAGTTGGGCATTAGCTACAACGGCTATATTGCCCCATGGAAAGTGAAAATTCAGTGGATAGTATTAGTAATGCTAGGTGGAGCGGGAATAATACCTTCTGAGAGGTCTTCTTAAGGGAAACTGGCCCATATTTGGCCCATAACTGGCGTTACAGACGTGGAGATTCAATGGTTTTGATGATTTTGGTAATCTCATGAATTTTTAATAAATAAAAAATTTTCTTTTATTTAAATGGCTAACAATAAATATTTTGTGCTTTATAGCACATATTTTTTTTTACTGTTTATCAAGCTGCATCACAAGAAGGTTGGGCATTATTAATGTACAGTCGACCCCTCTATAACACTGTTGATTTTTCCGTTTTATATGAATTCCTTGTTGTACGAGTCACTTAGATTTTACAAATACGTGTGCTGGGCTGTGAACAGCTCACGTATTTGTAAAATCTAAGTGACTCGTACAACATGGAATTCATATAAAACAGAATTATCAACAGTGTTATAGGGGGG
>NW_019385265.1:270166-342351 GCF_000671375.1 Centruroides sculpturatus
GAGGTAGAATTACAACTGAAACAACACCTCAGGTAATTATTACTATAAATTTTGGAGATTATCTAATTAATATATTAACTTAATTTATTATTATTTTTAAGTTTACTAAGTTTTATTTATTAGATTTTAAGAAGAGATGATACAGGCTGGAGATTAGTCCATAAAAAGTTGTACTTATATGAGATTTTATGAGCACATGTTAAAAGTGAGTATCGTGCTATATTGTTATTTTATTAACATGTAAGATATATGATGTTATAAAGTAAAATATTATACAATTATTAATATATTAGGTTTTCCGTATTAATGTTGGAAAATGTATTTGTGGTGTTTTTAATGGCTGTATTTTAAAATCTTTCCAATGTTACCCGTTATACACCGTGGTTTTAGAAGACAGAACCATAGGTATCGTATAAGTGTGACAAATTTTTAAGTATGATAATTTTATGTCAGTAAATATGAACTACACGAGAAGAATTTTGTCATGTTACTAATTGTGTTTTTTAATAATTTGTAGTATTGCACTGAAGAGGACTTAACATTTATATAAGTCCGAAATGCATATGTGGAAACAATAAAAGAAGTGTCTAACCTGAAAGCTGTAATGATAGTCTACCGAACTTAAAGGAAGACATTATAAGTATTCGGCTCCAAAAATGGTCGTCACGTTATTTGCTTCTTAATTGTGTTCTCATACCAAACAGGTACCAGGCTGTTTTCAAACATAGATATGGCTTTGTTTGTTTGTTCGATTTTTGTCTTGCTCCGTGAACTCTAAGATGATCTTTTTTTACAAAGTCCATTATGGGTTCGGCTAGGCTCACAACGGGCTGCCAAATGATGAAGGATGGGGGTCTGAAATATTCGGGACGAATCGACCCAAAAAATACCTAGCGTTTTTCGACCCGTAATATTATTTGTATGGATACGTCTTGGGAAGAAACTTTAACGAGCGTAGAGACAAAGCGCGCTTCTCAAACATTTTCAAGAAAATGGAAATTCCGAGAGACTTATGAGTAAGTTTGCAAAATACTGTATTTCATCGAAAACAGTGTGGTTCGGTGAGAGAGGGTTTGCTGAAAAGGCCCTATTAGTGCCCGAAGGACAGAAATCTTTCGTGTATTTGAAACTATCATTTTTTTTAAATATTTTCATTAAGATTGTATACTTAGGAAATTGTTTCTATATCTTTTTAAAACTCGAATAATCAATTATTTTTTATTTTTATTGTCATTATATATCCGAACTGATTATAATTTTATAATTATCGTGTATGACTTTAATGAAAAAGTTTCACAGCAAATAAATTTACGATGATTCGAAATAATAAAATACGTGAAAGATAAACAATTACAAGCACTTTTGAAAACTGAAGTCATCTAAACAACATTAGCGTAAACAGATCCGACGTAAAGCTCAAGTTAAAATTTAAAATGAATCATTACAAATTTTAATAAATTTTCACTTTTAATTAATAATATTTATATAATAGATTATATAACATATATAAATCACTAAGTCATTAGTTTACTGTGCAATTAAATTATTATATTTTTATATTTAGCATTTTTATTAACCTTTTCATTATCTGAGCCGAGCCTTTCACTTTCAATGTATATAATTCGATTATTTCTGCTAACATTTTATAAATTTCTACACTTTTTTAGGTTGGTTTAGAATTAATGTATGCAACTTTTATATTAAATGAAAGCAAATAAAAAAAAGTTTCGCTATCGAGATGACTTGTCTTTAAAATTGCTTATAATTGTTGATCTTTCATGTATGATTGATGGCCTTATGGCCGAGCAGCTAAGATGACAGCTTACCACTCTAGGGTCCCAGAATCGAATCGGGACGGACCAATCCCCTGAAAAATTTCTGGGATATTTCGAAAATTTGAACCATAGGAATTGTTCAGGAGGTTGGTCTGTCTGAAAGTGTTGGGCCTTGTCCCACAACACTTTGCTGTTCCATTGTGGGCTTGGTTGAATCCGTAATGGGCTTGCTAAAAAAGCCCTATTAGTGCCCACAGAACAGAAAAAGTTTTATAAAAAAGTCTTCTGTGTATTTTATTATTTCAAACTATCATTTTTGTAAAATATTTTCATTAAGATTGTATACTTAATAAAATTTAAAATAATTTCCTAATAGTTATATATTAATGTTCAGAGTACAGTCGACCCCCCCATTAACACTGTTGATAATTCCGTTTTATACGAATTCTATGTTGTACGAGTCACTTAGATTTTACAAATACGTGTGCCGGGCTGTGAACGGCTCACATATTTGTAAAATCTAAGTGACTCCTACAACATGGAATTTATATAAAACGGAATAATCAACAGTGTTATAGGGGGGTCGACTGTATATGCTTATGTGCTGATTCTTTTCAGAATGAAAAACGAATATTAGCAACATCATAAATTCGGATGAAAATTTAATGCAAAATCATTACAATTATTAATGATTAATTATTCTTATCACAATTAAATAATTAAATAATATAAAAAGTGGCATTTACTTTAAATAAATTTTTGAATTATATCTTATTTTTCGTCAAATTCCGTTAGGGTGCGCATAGATTGCCATGCTTTACAAACTGTACTTATTTATCGACTTTGGTGTTGTGTAGACACTACAATTACACGTTTAAAATCATTCATTTTTTAAATGCTATAAATATTCTATATTAACATTTATTTTAACCCGTATTACAATAGATGTAACATAAATTGTATCAAATGCCGTCTTCTGAATCCAAAGCGTTAATTCAAATTCGTTTCCGTTCGATAGCATTATGTACAGTTTGTTTACCTTTCTTTTCTTTTATATTTTGTGTCATTTGGTCTTTAATTTTTAACTTTAGACAAGTAACTTCCACTCATTGTCAGGTAAGACTCTCTTATTTCAATTTTAATACATTTTTAATTTTTTTTTTCCTGGGGTGTGTCGTGCTCGAGTATTTGTATGTATCACTGTGAAACAATTAATCAATCATTTTAATAACATAGATTCAGGCGTGTAACGAGGAGGATTTATATTAATTAAAATCGTTTAAACCAAAATTAAATGCTTATTTATTGACTATTTTATAAAAAGAAATTTAAAATATTTTTTTATTAAAAAATAAAATTGCATATTCTATGAAAATATTCAATTTAATGATTGATATATTGATGAAGCATGCAAGATATATGAAAAGGTCGTAATCTGTGATATTGATGTTGAATTATATTTTGTAAAACAGCTGGCCATAATATAGTTGTTCTTATATAACCAATTTAATATGGAATGCTAAAGAACTAAGAAATTAAATAAATATTTGCTTTTTACTTTTAATTTGGAACCTGTTTATTTCCTGTACTGGATTTTAATTTTAGTAAGAAGTCAGTTTTTATTCAACAAATTTTTTGAAGTATGCTAATATTTGTAAATTATTCTGTAATCATAATTAGGTTAGCATTTTCATTAGCATTCTCTGTTTGGAATATAAGTTTTCATGTATTCTAATTTCTCAGATTAAGAATGTCTTTTCAAACTAAAGTTGGATTAGGATTTACTCTGAGAATTTTAAAACTCCCAGGGCTGGCACAAGAGTATCTGATGCCCATAGGCAAAGAAAATTTAAGTGCCCCTATAGATTATATATATACACACACATACACAATCTCTCTTTCTCTCTGTGTGTGTGTTATACTCATACAGTTGCACACATACATAAACCTACACATGTGGATATTTATAAAAAAACTGGCATCCCATTAGACCTAGATTCACTAATGGTAAAACTGGTCCTGAAAACTCCAGATATTTGAATGTTGCTAATGGATATGATGTGAAATTTGATTGTATTTTTGATGGCTTAATTCATTTACTCTTCAATAAAATAGTTTTTCTAGAATATAAATTCAATTATTTATCAATTCTATAATAAAAATAAGAAGTCAGAGCTTGCATTCTTCAAAATTACCTTTTTTTTGATAACTGAATTGATAACTAAGTATACATCAAACAAAACTTTTACCATCCAGTAAATAATTTTAATGTAAAATTCGACAAATATTTTTGATTTTCTGTTGACCTGATGCAGATCTTGTGTAAGATCAAAAATGTTTGTTGTGTGGTATGAATGGTAAAGGTTTTGTTTGATATACTTGCAGTATATCAAACAAATTCAACTTTCATTATTTAAGTATTTATTACAATCAGTGAACTCAGATTACTTCTAAGAAGTCTTCCCAATAACTGAACTAATCCTCAGAAAAATCAAATATAGTCTCACTAAATATTTGCATCATATTGGCTTATATAAATGCATAGTCACTAAGCTTAATATTCTTGTTCTAAACTATCTTATGAAAACATATTTCTATATTTTCTGTTAGAATTTAAGTTGATTACTATATTAACTTATTTTTATTTATGGGAAATTAACAAAGTTTCAGTACATAGTCATAGGCAGTTCTTAGATCCTAGGAAGTTTAAAATTGATTCAATAAGATTACCAATAAACTTTATATAAATTCAAAAAATCTTTTATTATTATGAAACCAGATTGTTTGAAAGTTTCATTATAAAATCTGTATCATCTAACTTTAAAAAATAAAATGAATGAAATCTTTATACTTATTTAATCTTTCCAACTTTATAATAAAATATGGACTCTGAAAACATACAAAATTGAGTAATATATCTGATTTAAATTATATCATAAAAAAAAAAGTAAGGCGAGGAAGTTTTCATTTAATCTAGTCCACATTTAGAATACAGTATGGTCTTGTTTTATGCAGAAGGATGCTTATCAGCAAGTACCACTGGAATGAAGTTACAGAAAGTAATGTTTTACAAGTAGTCTCAGATTACCTAGCTATTTACACAAGAATTTACAATAAATAGAAAAACATTAACTCCCCTTTGGGTGCATAGAGTATTGTGACTTCATTTTGCACACGTGTATTTGCAGGATGCGTAATGAAATTAATGCAATTTTTATATTTTTATAGATATACAGTATATGCTTGACTATGATTATATCTTTGATTTCTACACTTTCTCTACTATCTAACAGTATAAAATACTTGTGTGTTTAAAAAAATGATATTTTCATTTATATTCTCTGAAATTTGATCTGTAAATGCAAAAAACTACTTATCAAATTTCAATTCACTATAAATCATTTCAACTTTCACTTATTGACATCAGGTTAAATTTCACAGGATTGTGTTATCTTTCAACTTCAGGGTAGTAAAGCTTTGTTTATTTTCTCCTACAAAAGTAATGAAAGTAATAGACTCTCTGCTGGTCCCCACTGTAAAGGACAACAAACTGCTAATCATTTTATTACTTTGTTTTCCAAAACTCCCTTCTCTGTCAGTAGTGGATCAAATGACAAACAAATTGTTTTCTTTTAGATTTAACAACTAGTATTGCTAGTAATGAATTCTATAATTTTATTTTTAATAATTTAAAAAATAATTATTTATTAATTATTTATTAAAAAATAATTTAGAATTACCAAATAAATGTTTGGGTCACAATTACTAAATAGTATTGCTATGTAATACTATTTAGTTAGAACATAAATTTAATTGTTGCAAAATTGGAAGTATTAAATTTCTTATCACATTCTGATGGAAGAAAGCAGGGTGATAACAACAAAGCAAGAAAATAATGTCAAAAATAGCTGCAATGACTTATTTAAAATGAATTGGGATTGGTCCAGTCATTGAAACCAGGAGAAAAAGATAGAAATGTGTAGCATTGTGGTAAGGTTTAAAATATTCTACATTGTTATTTTATTGAATCATATTTGTTATGTGCAACAGTCAAGAGTACAGTGCTCTAATGCTGCAAGAGAATTTGCTGCAGGTGTTGATTAAAAGTAGCCTTAGCCCAAATAGGAGATGCATATAACAGGATGGGCTTGATAGCCCCCAGATAAATGTGATGGGCTGCATTGATGCCGATCCCCAGATGTTCTGAGAGATGCTAGGGAGGATATTGGTCACCTGGGTAGCTCTGGCACAGACATTGTTTACATGTTTCTTTCAAGCAACTGTCTCTTTCATATTCTTTTTTAGGTAGTTTATATCCTTAACCTTGGTATTCTTATGTCGTTGATGGTGATGCATGGAGTTTTCTGCAGAGGTGTTTTCTTAGAGAATATTATATATTTGCACTTGTCAAGGTTGATTGAAAATTCACGATCCCTCCTCTGGGGAAAAGATATGGCAAAGCAGCTGATTACATTTAATTGGGAAGTGTCACAATCATATCAACATAGCCTTGTATCAAATAGTTACTACTAGTGTTTAGTGATGCAAGCAAGTTATTGTATAGGGCTATCCATAGACCTAGGCCTGTTATGGAACCCTGAGGGTAGCCCTTCAAAACAGGATGGATGTGGATGGTGTTATTGCTATAATAACCAACCTGTCTTTCATCCACAAAGCTGCTCATAAGGTTGAAAAGGTTCTGCAGACACTCATAGTATCGTAGTTGTTGTAGAGTTGCTGGCCACCAGAGATTGTCAAAGGATGGAAAGGGATCTTTTAGAAGACACATTCAAAAAATTGTCTTCTTTAAGTAAAATAAGTAGAGTGTATTAACTTTTATCAATTTATTATATGAAGGAAAAGAATAATAATTTCCTACTGATTTATTAATGCTGAAAGACAGTGATCTTAAACTTTTATCTGATAAAAATCTGGCATGACAAAATAATAATTTCTTTCATATTCCAGTGAATAACCGGTAGTTAATATGATGGATATTTTTAATATTTATTGAGCATATCAAAAAGAAATCGGTATAAGATATATTTTTCCAATGACAATTAACAATAATTTTATATTTACATAAGTATGAAATGATAGTTAATAATTACCTCAACAACAATATATTATCATTATATTAATAAGATCTCATTTAGTGATATCTTGTTCAATGCTGTTTGCAAATGCTTGATAAAATGATAATTTCCAGAAATTGATAATTGCAGTATTAGTTTTTGGAAATTGTAATAGTTTGGAAAAATTTCCAAAACTATTCAACTTTGGATGCTAATACAATAATTCTGGAACTCCTGAAGACTTATGGTTGGAGTCTTAGCAACAATGATCTACATAGCAAGGTATCTAGACAGCTTTTGATTATGATGTATAAATAGAATTTATTGTATAAACTTATTTAGCAATAGTATTACAATAAGATCACACAGATTATGGAACACTTTGTAGAAAATGATCCAGATTATACATTGATACCAAGAACATCCTCATTAATGGTAATGGTAGAAGAAATGATAACCTATTCTTGATGAATACATTGCTAAGATGCTGACAAGCTTAGTCAGATCCTTCATCTAAAATGCAAAATTATAAAAACATAACAATATCATTAGATATACATGCTATATATAAATTTAAGTAAAAATTCAACATTATTCTGTTTGTTTATATTTAACCTATTGCTATTCACATATTGCTAAAATGATCCCATTTAGCATTGTTTTCTTTATCTCTAAGTTCTAAGCATTAAGCAGTATCTTACATTATAACATATAATATCAAAAAGGTATATTTATATATAATTTTAAAAAACTTTAAAAAAAGTCACTTTAAAATAATGAATATAATAAAAATTACTCTGATCTTTTCAATGTTTTTTTTTTTATTATTATTGAAAAGATGTACTCACACCATGTGCATTTTGAACTGTATCAATTAACAGTTTCTCTTCAGTGGTAGGAATATATTAATACAATAATAACATGAATGCTCTAGTATACAAGAGTACTGAGATACAATTTAGTCATGTGCTGGTGGCCATTTTATCATCATACTAACCAGTGAAAATTTATATACTTTCATTTACATTCAGTTTATTTTTAGTATTAATGATTATTAAATGTTCTTTAAATTTTCTTTTATAAATATTTTTTCTCCTATCCACTATTTTAATTTCTGAAGTATCTATATTACAATTATTCTCATTTATGTGTGTCAACCATGGTGAATTTACATATTTCAATCTAATTCCCACTAAATGTTCTTTAATTCTTTTTTCCAATTTTCTTCCTGTTTCTCCTATATATATTTTTGATTTGTGACATGTACATTTTATATTGTAAATGATTGCTGTTTCTTGTAAGATATCAATTTTTTTTATTTATTTATATTTATTATTTTACTTAATTTATTTTTCATAGTTGGCACCAAAATTATTTGTTTTTCTTTAAGTTTTTTAGCACATTTTTCAAAAATGTTTGTAATATATGGAAAAGCAAAATAACTTACTTTTCCTTTTTTGTTTTTTACATTATATCAGTAGTAAAAATATTCTGTCTCCCATTTTTTAAATAAATTATATAGGTAATCATTTAATATTAATTTATGTCTTACTTTATTGATTTCTTTGTGAAGAAATCAAGACAGTGAGACATAAATTTATATTAAATGATTACTCATATAATTGTAAAATTTAAGGACTTTTTGAATGTATAACAAAGATTCTGAAGTTTATTTTATAAACTAGCTTCTATATTTGTCATTAAAACATAGTAATTATTAGCGAGGTTGCAGCCGAAGTTTTCATCTGTAAAATGTGAACGTCAAACGTCGAGCACTCCTGTCTTGTAAGCGGCAGTCGACATTCACATTTTACAGATGAAAACTTCGGCTGCAACCTCGCTACTATCAAAATTTTATTTGTTATTTTTTGAATTGTTGTTCTTAATTTTGGATAAATGTGCATTCAGTTTTTTTTTATTCTTTGTCTATACATTCTGCATACCATTTATAAAAAGCCAATATTTAAACAGAAATTTTCAATTATAAAAATACAGCAATTACTTTACTTAATACAACTAACTAGGCATAAAATCTTTATTTATATCAAATTTCATGATTTTAATTTCAAATTCTTTACTTTTGCTAATTATGTTCAATTTTTATTTTTGCTGTAATTATATTATATTATTATATTATATTAACAATTTTAAATTTTTCTAGGTATCAAATTATTTACCATCTATAAGTGCTGCTATTGGAGGTTATACTCCTCAGAGATATGTTTGGCGAATTGGTATTGGATTACATGCTGCACCACGATATATTGTAATGTTTATGTATTATAGTTACTACAGCAACTTAATTTTAAATGAAGTGATATGGCAAAGATTAGTTACTCTTGCCTGTATATTAAATGGAATAGAAATTACTTGCTTAATAGGATTGACATATGTGTCATCGTCTGAAAATTATCGTAAGTATTTCATATAAAGTATTCTTTATATATATGTATAGTTCTAAATTAATCTTTTTTAAAGTGTGGTATGAACACAGCCTAGCTTAGGGTGTGTAAAAAATATTGATCTAGAAAAAAGTTAAAACGTTGAGTATAAATTTTATTTAAAAAACGAAAAAATATTACTACCCTAAAATCTTGGCTGTAGGCTATCTTGGTGTATAAGCTGCAAAAGCAAACATTATAAAGAAATGCTGACTTTTTGTGGATAAGATACTCATATAACCAAGATTTTAGGGTACAGCTCCAAAATAAAAACAGTAGGAAAGGAATAGCATCAGGAATCAGATTATTTATGTAAATCTCACTGTTCTGTGTAGTAGAATTAATTATATGCCATTGTGTTGATCATTTTTGCCAATTTTCACCAATGCTTTAAAATTATTATTACCAATATATCACAGAAAAACAAAATATGATCAAAATATGCATACTTAATTTTTACCTCATATTAATTAAAATTTTTAAAACAAAAATGTGATGACTTTTTAGCTATTTTCAACAAGAATTTGGTGATTTTTGGCTGCTTTTGACAACTGTTCATTGAAAATACCTGGCAACTCTATATCTTTACATGTATAGTCAGTCTGTTATAATGCTTAGATTTTTCACATATTAGTTGCCCTTGTGCATAGACTACAGGCAATGAATTTTATGAATATAACTTTAGACTTGTATAGCCTATAGCAAAGTTTAAAGTTATTACCAGAAAAGTTGAGACTTAATGTTCCTTTTGTTATGATGAGAGACTTCTCAATATTAATTTTTTTTGAAAAACAAATAAGTAATAGATTATATGTTGAACCAGGTTTGAGGATCAAATTGACTTATTTTCTTTTAATTTAAAGTTATTGTCTGATGAAAAACAGATCATACCTCTCATTAAAAAAATTATTAATTTCTTAATAAAACATTTATAAATATCCTTATTTATTTAATCTTTAAGTATAATTCCTTTTTTATTTATTTTGTTTGTATCACAGAATACTTATTTCCTTTATCTCCAAAGCCATAATGATAGAATCCTTACTTCCTGATCATCATCTATTAGCAAATCATCTATTTCTGTATCTGAAGTGAATCTGAAAAAACACTTTTGGAAAAATTGATCTTTAACAAGAAAAGTTTAAGAAAAACTGCTCTAATTAATAATTGTTATATCAATGAATACATTTAGGTTAATTAATTACAGTACAATTATTTTTTAGGGATAAGTAACAAAGTATTTCTTGTTGATAATTATATATCATCAAGCTTTCTTCAAGTTAAAATTTCTTATTAAGAAATTATGAATACTTTTTGCTTGTTTCACTAGAAGCCCTCAGATCTTTAAAACTAAAAATATACTTATATATGTATGTATATTTAAAGAAACATGAAAGTTTTAGTATATTGCAATGACTTGTGATGATAATCATGATTTTCAATAAAATAACTTTATACGTAATTATTAATAAGTAATCAGTTATTTATTTTAAAATGATTTTTAATTTTATGCACAGTAACTACAACTTCTGTATATTAAGTTTCAAAACACCTTTCTTTTTTCTAGCAAATTTTTAAATTAAATGTTAGTTTATTTGATTTAATTAAAAATTTTTCTAGAAAAAAAAGAAAGGTGTTTTGAAACTTGATTTTTAATTTGTTGTTGTTATTTACATAGATACAGTAGACCCCCTATAATACGGTAGATACGTTCTGTTTTATATGAATTCGTGTTTTATGATCACTTAAATACATGAGCCAATCACAGCCTGCCGTGTGTGCAGTTTAGGGACTACGGCTGTTTGAAAGGTTTTCTTCCATAAAATTAATCGATTCTAGACTAATTTGACTCAACATTTCCAAAACATGTGTAAGATAGCAGAAATTCTTATATTAGAAATAGTCTTTAACATTTCGCGAATTACGCAACAATTGTTGTTCTTAGCTACCTGAGAAAGTCTCCCGTTACATTTTCTCGAAAGCAACATGACGCTTTCTTGTAAACTATTAACCTCTGCATGGCTGAAATCGCCCGTGAATATCACCAGAGACGGCCGGAAAGAGTTAGTCGCCGTTTTAGTCCTCGGAGAGGAAAGAAGTTGTCCTCCCTTCAATCATCGTCCATCTAATCGTCATCGAATTAATCGTCGCCCATAGGATAACCTTTTTGTGTGTGTGTGTGTGTGTGTGTGTTAGTGCACTATCGCCTGAATAACTAAAAATACCCAACAGAACTGGATACCTCCTGAAAAAACCCATAAGAAGATCTTGTTCTCCAATTCAACAAGACCCAACCGGGATATCTATTACCAAAGGTATTTATAACCCCGCGAATCGTATGTGAACTCTCTCTCTCCGTGACAACACTTTATCCAATAGATTTTTAAATAAACCATTGTTAATTGTTAAGTGTGTCTGAGTCACTTCCAATGTTGTCTCTCGAATCGACATTACGAATCCGTCTGACCACGTACGGGACCACTCACACGACGGCGTGATGTAATTGCCGTCTCGGGCAATTACATCACGCCAGGGTGGTGTCAATCCTGACAGGGTACCAAGGAGGTGCCGACCGAAAGGTCACACATGTATAATTTTTTGGGAATACAGTAATCCATATAAACTATGCTATAAACAAAAAATTGTAGGATTACTTACCGAGCGTGCACCGTTCGACTATGTCATTGCTTAAGCTTGTTTTCATCATGGAGCTTGTTGTCAAATGGTGCTCACGTGCTTCCTGATAAATTATTTTTTTTTGCGAAAAATTCGCTGAACTTTGGAGACATCATTAATATAAATATAATTTTTATGGACGTTAAATAATAAATTTTTTTTAGTAGGTCTGCTGCTTGTTTAAACTCAACGGTTTGTGCAATATCGCTAGATTCGACCAATCCTGTCATGACACGAGTCGGCGATGATGTTTCACCATATTGTACAAGTTTCTTTTAGCGTGTTTATACGAATACGATCACAGTTTTTTCGCTGTTATATATGAATCTGTATTATATGAACCCGTTTTATAGGGGGGTCTACTGTATCTTAAAATAAAATATTATTGGATAAATACAGTCATCTTTTCACTTTCAATATTCTAGAATAAACTAAACTGTATTTCAGAATATTGAAATATATGGAATATACTGTTTAAACTTGTGTTTTTAATTGGATACTTTTTTTCTTTGGTTTTAAGGAGAGTTTTAATTTTGATGGCCAAGCAGCCTACAATGAAAGGTCAGTCATCAAAAATTTGTATTTGTATCGGAACATTGAAAGTGAATAAATGGTGATTCCATTTTCAAGAGATTGTGTCTTCAATTTAATTTTTAAAAATATTGGATATTTGGAGATATGTTGAAAGTTCATCAAATCTAAATGAGATTCCAATGATATAGGAACTAAATTAATAGTTTAATTATTAAGTTAATAATTTATAGAAATTTTTTATTGTTATTATTCTGATTACTGATTATTCTGAACATTTTTTTCAGCTGCCCATGAAAAATTCTTTGTTACTTTTATGCTAAGTTCACTAACTTATATGTTCCTTTTGTGTTTATTGCCAAGAATTGCTTCTAAAGTCAAGATTGCTCCTATGGTAATATTGTTTGTTTACATTAACTTTAATTATGATTTGTTTAAAATATAAAAAATGAAGAATATTTTTTCAAATTAGTTATAGTTTTTGAATTTTGAATATATTAAAATTTATTTGTTGTAGATTGCATCTGTTTCAATGTTAATTTAAAAGATATTAAGTTATTTGAACTTATATTTATTTTTAAATGCTCTTTCATGCTGTTTTAAGATATTTATCCATCTAGAGACTTATACCAAGACTATATTGAATAAAATATAATACATGGTGTTTTAGAAATGTTTAACTAAATTTCACAGACTTAGAAGTAAAAACCTGAATAAAAAGTCAAGGGCTTTTTATTCATAGATTGAATATAAAGCTTAATTAACAAGTTATTAAACATTGAAGTGTTATTGTGTCATATCTGTTTTTTAAGTCTAATCAATATATCAGTAATATTGTTTTATATGTGAAAAGTACATTTCAAAGAAAACAAGGATTAATATTTCTTTACACATGACACATAGATGAAATTGCACTTATGGAGAAAAAAGTTACATGGCTTAAGTACCTGCACTCGCTGTAAATGGTAGAGATGCAATTGATGTTCATGAAGAATATTCCATAAACTTGAATGAGGGATGCCTTTAGTTCTAGCTATTTGTCTTATAGTTTTATAAGGATTCTCACTAATTCTAACAATAACTTACTTCATAAAAAGTATCCAGTGTTTAAGTGGTTCTTGCTCTTCCTCTGTTAATGGTGACTATTGAAATTGCCCCATTTCTCAAAGATGCTGATGAAAAGCTGAAAAGGTATTCTTAGCTGGATTAGTTAATTCAGGGCTTCTTAAACTATGGGTCGCGACCCCATTTGGGGTCGCTTAGCGAAATCTTGGGGTCGTGAGATTTGAATGCAAAATATTGAAAATAATTTGTGAGAGTTTGAAAATGGCACGCTTTGTGTCATAGGTTTCGTGAGTTGTGCTTCTGGTGTACAAAGACAACGATTCAGCAACACTGATTGTAGTGTGAACTGGTGTATTATTGTCGCTTTTCAGTGTATTCAGTTGTCTCTGTTCTATTGTAACATAAGAGAGAACTGTGGTAGTACACCATTATTGTTTTTGCAAATTTGTATGTATCTTTATTTTATATTTTTTGGGTTGCGAAAAAAATCACAATCATAAATGGGGTCGTGAATAAAAAAGTTTAAGAAGCCCTGAGTTAATTGAAGAAGTTTTAATTAAAAAGTCAGCTGTTTAATAAAGAAATTATGATTAGTAAACAAATTTAATTTCTTATGTATTAAATAGTTAAACATCACTTACTTCTAAATATCACTTATGGTAGCTGTTATTTCATTATGAATGTCTCTTTAATCTGACAAATTAAGTTTGGTAGACTATCAATACAGCTTTCAGGTTAGACACTTCTTTTATTGTTTTGACATATGCATTTCAGGCTTATATAAATGCTTAGTCCCTCTTCAGTGCAGTACTACAAATTATTAAAAAAACAACAGTTAGTGATTTGACAAAATTTCTTGCGTGTAGGTCATATTAAATAGTTAAAGTTTAAAAACAAATTATGCCACTATATTATTATGTTTAATAACTCATTAATTAAGCTTTAGGTCAAAAACTGACACTTTTTCTCTCTATAAGCTGTGAAATATTTCTGAAATATTCTGTGTCTTAATCCATACTGATAATAAGTATCTAGGATCTCAAATATCAAAATCTAAAACTCAATAGATATATATCAAAGCCAAACAATTGCCAGATTATATTGGGCAATCATTTGACTTTACTATATAACTGTGGGTAACTGAGTATGGTTATATCTAATTTAATAGTTCTAGAAACAAAGATCAGACAGGTCTGGTTAGTTTAACTGACAATGTGACTGCACATTAAGCAGGAGTCTGCTTCAGGCCAATTCTTTTCTTCCAGAACCTTTCAAATTAATTATTAAATTTAGAAAGAGATGGTAACTAATACCTACCTCTAGTGCCAAATTACTTAGCATTTGATTATTAATAATAGTAATATAGCCTGATTATAATCTGACAATCATTTGGCTTTAATCTAGAATCTCTGCTTGCCTGTCTACTTATTATATTAAAGAAGTAGCACAACAAAATTTTTTAAGTTAAAAAAAGCATTCAAATTGTATTTTTGATTGTTTTACTTTTTGGGATGTTAAGAAGGCCAAAGATTATAAACATTCTTATAAATTTAATAATTTTTTAACTTTTTAAAATTTTTATTAATATTTAAAATGAATTTTCATATTTATTGAATCATATCATTGAGTATAAATTATAATTTTCTTGCAGGAGACAAAATCTCTTAACATAAAGACATATTTAGGAATGGTGAATGTAATATTTTTTCTAATGGCACTATATTTTTTCTTTCGTCATAATTGGTACTGTGAAGGAGGAGGTAAGCTTGTTACCTATATATTTATATTTATAGTATTTATATATAAGTGAATTTATGTTTTTAATGTATTTATTAACAGCAGAATATGTTTAAGACAATTATAATATTTAATAAGCTTTAAAAAATATAAAGACAGTGATACCTCTGTTTTCATCGATAAGCCATCCAAAAACAATCGGAGAAATCCGAAACTGATGAAAACCAAGGCAATTATTTTATTATTCAATACCATATGAATCAATGTAAATCCAATTAATTCATTCTAGACACTCCAAAATACATACCAAAAACACATTTTATAGAATAAATATAGTGTTTAATACTAAAAACAATAAGAAATTAATATAAAATGAATATAAAAGACTAATATAAAGAATAAATGAACATTTAACATGGCATTCGAAGGGTTGGATTCTGGAATCTTTCTTTGGTCCCATGATGGAGCTAAAAGGAAAGGAAAGTAATGGAATTGGCTAGATGTGCGGGGTAATGCTCTCACAACAAGAAACAATGACACACTGAGCAGGAAAATGCTTGGGCCACCCTTTGTTTTTGAAAAATTAGCAACGAGCTTATGTGTACACACCAACAAAATCTGAGGCAACTGATGAAAACCAAAACAAATTTTTCATGGAAAAAATCGACAAAAACTGAAACCAACAATAACCAAAGTCGACAAAACCTGTCTTACTGTATATTTTATACAGAGATAGATTCAAATACCTCAACTTTCTTTTCAATTAAGAATTATGAAGTACTAATCTTCATTTCCAACTTTAATTACTGCACAACATGTATTTAAATATAAACAAATTTAAATAATTTTTTTTGTTTATTATCATCAAAATTTTTATATCTTTTGTTTACTTTGTATTTAAATAATTTTCATTTAAGCACAAGGATTTACTCGTAATTATTAAATTAATTATTTTTATTTTACATATAAGATGAACATATATATTATCAATGTTTTGTAGAATGTCATGACTTAAAGGCCTCACTTTTATTTGATATTACATCAGTAAAATGTAAATAGAGTTTAGGTTATATCCATCCATTGTAAAGAAAAAGTTCCCAGATTAATTTGTTTTTCAAAGTTTTAGTTGTTATTAAAACACAATATTATCCAAATCATTAATGTGAAAAAAATAATAAAATTACCTTTGATTTTTGTTTGCAAAATATTGATGTTATTTTAATAAGGTAATTTTGTTTTAATTGAAATGGGCCATAAAGCCATTTGCAATAATGGTGTATTTTTCATATTTCAAGAAGAATGTTAAAAGAAAGTAACAGCATTCTCAAGCAAAGAAAACTGTACTTAATGTTTATATGTTTATGGAAACTACTAGATACATATAAACAAATCAGTTAGTGAAATCAATATAACAACTGAATTTGGTATTTCAACAAGTATAATTTTCAGATTGAAGAAGGAATTTGAAAGAAAAGGCAATTTATTATCGTTGATCAAAAATATAAAAATATAAAACAATGTGATCGGTAAGATTTCTAAAAATATAATTTCTAAAAATAAAAATTATTCTCAGACAAAATAGACGAGTAAATTAAAACACTCTTTCCTAGACTGACTTCAAGTGATTTATATTAGCGGACAAATAGTAATCAACAAAGATACTTTACTTTAACCAGGGTTAATTCTTTTATTTTCATAATTTTCAAATCACTTTCCAAATGCATTTCGCCGTTACAGCCTCTTCAGTGGATTATCCAACAACTAGACACTTGTTACCTTTTATACAAATAAATTTTTCCCAGCATGCATCAATGTTTCGACCGACATTCTGATTCAACAAATTTGCATGTTCTATTATACAAAGGTGTTCTACCATGCATCTTTTAAACAAATTTTCCATTTTATACAATATTTTTACAGAACTTCTATTAACTTTACAATTATAATTAACACAATGTTGATACCATGGTGACTCTTGTCTTTTTAGATGAATCGCTGCCTTGTGTTCTTTTAGGCGTGTCTTGAGCTTCCGTCCCGTTTCTCCAACATATGATTTCGCTTGTAAACAATCACATGATACCTTGTAAACCACTCCTGCGACGTCAAGCTGATTTCTTACTGTTTTTTGACCTTTAGTATTAATAATAATAATAATAATAATATTTGTCTGAGAATAATTTTTATTTTTATAAATTATATTTTTAGCAATTTATTATCACTGAAGAAGAAAATAAAACGAAGTGAAATTAGTGATTATTAATCCATATATAATGATTGTTTTAAAATGGTAATTCACATGAAAGTTTATAAGTATCTGTTTTGCTACTAAGTAAATAGAAAAAATATTGATGAGTAACAAGAAATGATAAAACTTAATCATTAGAAGTCATTCATGCTCATTGATATCAAATTGACAAAATTTTAGAAGCCAGTTCATTGTCCCAAGAATCCTATCCAACTGTTGTAAGCTGAATTAGATTGAATTAGCTTGGAGTCAAAAGATATGTACTGTACCTCATTCGAACTCAATCAGGAAAATTGCTGACACGAAAACACTTTGGAAGAAAGGATGAATGCTGTTTTGCCCAAGTATGGACAGACTGTATTTATCAAATATACAATATTGAAGAAAAATTCTGGGTGGTTGACTGCTCACTGGATCAAGAATAACCTTGTTTAATCATTAACATTACAGAAGATTCTACTAAGACAAGGAGCTGTCAGAAATCAAAAATTTTCCATAGACATTCAGCAGACTTGTCACCATTGAAAAGGCCCTTTTTAGGGCCGTAAATTTTGAACAAAGAGTGAACCAAATTGCTAGAAAATTAAGTTATTATTCAAAAATGATTTGTAAACTAAAAATTATAATTATATTCTAAAGACTATTAAATTTACATAAAATGTAAACATAGGCTTTTCCAAACAATAATAATTGCAATAAACAGTCACATACTTTGGCTAGTTATGAAATCCGAGATGAATTGTATAATTATATATAAAACCAAGCCTGAATTATATTAATCAAATGATAGAGCCAGATTAACTGTTGGGCTAGAATGCAGCTAAGTAATAATATAGATATTATATAATTTGGACTGAAGGTATGTAGCTATGTTGCCATCTTGTATTAAATTTAATTAGAAATAACTAAGTTAAATTATTCTGGAAGAAAAAATTGATCTGGAGCATGACTCAAACCTGCCATTTCTGTTCACTATGCAGATGCATTTCCAATTAATTTTCTATCTGGACCTCTGATATTTGCTTCCAAATACCAATTAATTTTGAGATATTGCCAAGTAAGTAGATATTATGAGTTTTGAGACACACTCACTCCAGATTGATCTTTTCTTTTAGAATAGTCTAAATTATTTCTAATTAAATTTAATACTAGATGACAATATAACTACTAACTTTTTAGCCCAAATTACATAATATTTATATAATTAATTAATTAATTAAATTAATAATAATTAATTAGCTGAATTATAGCCCAATAGTTAATCTGACTCTATCATTTGATTGTTAATATAGATTTTACTTTAAATTTGTTAAAAAAATTAGTTTATTCATTTTTAAAGTAAATTGATATTATATAACTAAATTTAACTTCTATTATTTGATACATCAGTATTTAAACAATATTTTGCTCTCAATATTCTTTTAGTTGTGTAAACTTTACTAAATTCCCAAAGTTAACATCGTGATGACAGGACAAATGGAGTTCATAAGTATGGTAGGAGAGAGGAGGTAGTTAAAGAGAGATACAGGTATACCTCGCCTTACGTCGGTAATTGGTTCCGGGAGAGGCGACGTAAGTCGAAAAACGACATAAGTCAAATTTACTTGTCTCCAAATATACTTCTCACTAGGCTAAACCATAAATTACCATTCCCAGTTCTGTATTTTATTTATTAATGCATTTTTAATAATATATGGTTAATAAGGATCTATTTTAAGCTTACAAACAAATAAATTTTAGTTTTTAATATAGTACAGAAAAAAGTAATCTAAATTTATGAATGCATTTACTGTAAATACAGTACATACTTGTAAATGTATATATTTTAATATGATTTTATTTGCTTTAACCATTTTTCTAGTGATATTATGACTTCAATATTTGTGGCAGACAGACGTAAAGTCGAATAAAATGACTTAAACTTGATTTTTATTTTTCCATATATTTTTTGACAAACGACGTATAATCGGGAATGACGTAACTCGAAACGATGTAAGTCGAGGTATACCTGAATTGATAGCTTTCCAAATGAGGGGAAATGGATGCCAACAATTAAAAAGTAAAAGACGATGTCCATGGTAAAATTGTGTGAAAAAATATGCAGAGTTTAGATTTAAATCTAAATGTGATATTCTATTTATCTAATATCTGTTAAAAATCTGTGCTGGAAGTAATACATAAAAATTTGATGCATGCACATTTTGAAAAATCTGGATGTTAAAAGTATTTGATGTTCAAATGTTCTGTGTAGTAATGAATTTTATAAGTGTGGAATTCTGATGATGGAGCACAGTTTCAAAAGCACTTCATTTTTTCATCAATGTTTTGTATGTAAGTGCTCCAAGTAAAGTTTTTTGCTTTCTTATTGAGAAGTTGGAGTGGAATGGTTGCTTTTAATTATTAAAAATCCTATAAAATAAAAATAAAATTCTAAAATTTATTGTATAATATAATAAATTTTTGATAATAAGTAATTTTAATTTAATTATGCAATCATATTATTTGAATAACAATAATAGTTATTTTAATAATAACTTTTCAATAATTGCTTTTTTTGATTAATAAATTAATTTTATTTAAAATTTTTTTTCCAGTTTACACGTTGTTTGCCATCTGCGAATATATTGTCGTAGTATCAAATATGGGTTTTCACATGACTGCTTATTGGGATTTTTCCAATCAGTTCTTAATAATAACTCCAGAGGAAGGTATCAGTATACACAAGGTTAGGTGACGTTCTACGGAGGCAACTGAATCTCAAAATTCAGTTTTTGTTAATATATTTGTTATCCCTGAAGGATCTGGATGTGATTTATTGTGATAAATCATTTTATTAATATTATTGATCAGAATCTGAGAATTCTATTTGTTATAAGTTAGTTTTTATTAAATATGAAAATTTTTTAAAGCAGAAACATGTGATATATAATGTTCCAGTTTGTTAGTTATGGATATGAAAAATAGTAACATATAAGATTTATATTATTTTTCATATATTATTATTATTACATATAATAGTTTTATATAAAAAATAATAAGGAAAAGTGATCAAATTTACAAGAATTTTATTTCTAAATTTCATTTTATTCAAAATAATGATAATGAAAAAAGTTTAATCGATCAAATGAAACAAAATTTTTTCAGTTTAAATTAAATGTTTAGTTTTTAAATTAATCTTTTATTAAACATTTTTATGAAAATATGAATATTTTTATTGCTCAAATTGTTGGAAAAATATTTTTAAAAATTTATTACTAATTTATATTTTAAATTTAAAAAATGCTAATTATGTGTTGGAAACTTTTACTTGAATTTGAATGACATTTTATTACACTAACTTTTAAGAAATTTCTTTCTCATACATAATCAATATTAAATTTATTTAAATGCTAATAAAATTTATTCTTAGATTAGTTATTGAATTAACAACATTTTACACAAAATAAGTAAAAAGTTTAATAAACTTTGTTTATTTTGTCTAAAATGTTATTAATCAATAAGAAATAGACAATAAATATTTAATTATTTAATATTCATGGAATTTAAGTACTGAATATTATGTGTATTATAAAAATTGTAAATAATTTTCATTTTTTAATACTAAATTTCACTGACAACATGCACAAATTGCACAGGTGTTTTAAATTGTTGTAAATAAATTTTAAATATTTTGAATTAATTTACAACAAAAGAATTATAATGAATTTAGAGTTTTTATATTATATCTTTGTAATAATTAATATAAAAAATTCAGTAATTCTTGAAAATTTTGTCTATTTATATTTTTGCTATACATAAATATTTTATATAAAGTAACCAAACAATGACAATATTGTGATGAATTATTATAAAAAAGTATATTAAAATATGAAACTTGATATGACACTTTAAAATGATTGATGTCAAGTAATTTTAAAGTGCAAAGTAATTTTAAAATATATACATAGTTAAGTTTGTGTAATTATTTTATTATAAACATATACCATTATAAACACATACCTAATTATAATATCAAAAATTCATAATTTTGTTATATATATATAAAATGCAGAATAAAAATAAATAATGTATGATACTAAATATTAGTTTTGTTTTTTATGGTAGTTATATATGATAATTTAGAATCTTATTTTAAAAAACTATACCTATAGTATTTTATGTGATAAGTGAGTAGAAAATCTTGTATATTAATTAATCTTCTGATTTTCATAATATTTGACATATCTTTCTAAATGCTAAATTCCAACAAAATATATTCAAAAGATTTGTTTTTAGAAATTTTTAATACAGGCATATCTTGCTAATATGGCAAGTTGGATTCCAGACCACCACCATAAAGCAAATTACAATATTTTTATTCTACTTGCTAATGCATATAAATCCATTAAAAACATATTTACATTGTCATTTATTATGTATGCAATAATAGTAGATCTAAAAATAATTATTCAAAAGTATTTTATAAGTAATGAATACCCTGGAAATTCTCTTAAGAGTGAGGCTGAAAATAATAAAATAATCAAATGCTGAAAATAATAAACATGAATATAATTGAAAAGTGCCATGTTAGCCAAGCACTCCAAAGCAGTGTCTTAAAGCAAGGTATATCTGTATACTAACTGAAGATTGAATTAAATTTAAAGACATTTATAGAAAAGGACTTACTTGTTAGTTAAATAACAGCATAAAGAAATTGTATCTATGCCTTACATTTTACTGGAACAAAAATATTAAAAAATAATTTTTTATTTGTGTGCTGCTTTGCCAATGTAAATATATTGATAAAGCAATAATCATTTTTATATAAAGATTAATGAATGTTGATAATTATAGATCAGTTTAGATGTATTTTATTATATAAAAATAAACAATTATTTTTTATAAAATTAATATTACATTTTATAACTAAAAAATGAAAGTTATTTATTATAAAACTTAAACATGCATAGTATAAAGATTTTAAAAGTTACATAACTTAATTCTAACTTTAATAATGATTTGCAATTCAACATAAGAAAAGTTTGTGTATAATATATATATGTATACAGTGGAACCTCTATATTCGTCATTAATCTGTTCTCAAGAACCAAACGAATATGGAATATGACAAATATAGAAACAATTTTTCTCATAATAAATAACTGATATTCAATTAATCTGTTCCCATCCTGAAAAAAAGGTACAAGAATAAAAATTATGTTGTTTGTGAAACTTTACTGTGTTTATTTAGTACAATAAAGATATGTGGTATAGTGGTAGAAGGGGAAGGACAGTATTATTGTTTAGAAGAAGACATATCAATTAAAACATTAGGCAATTCCAAATATGATGTTGGGGTCTGTTTTGCCGATGATTCAGTAGCACTCAATTTAATAAAGAACTTGTCCGGTGTTGTGTGTTTTTGTCTGCTTTTTAAAACTTTTCTGAAGTAGGCAATTACATTATCATTGAATGTATTTGTATTTTGGTTGAATATAGCAACATTTGAGTGCCACTTTGGAGTGATTGGAACTTGGTTTCTTGCATTAATTATTTTTCAATAACTCAACAACACACACAATGACCACACAAAGCAGACTGATTAACTACAACTAGCTAAAATGGCTAGCTAATCGGCACAGGCATGAGATTGTAGTGCCATTTCTGGAGTTGGGAATGATGATGAATACAGAAAATACTAATGAATATAGAAAAATAAAAAAGTCATCAAAATGTGACGAATATCAAATATTATGAATATAGAGGTTCCACTGTATATATATTGAATGTCTATATTAGAGATGCTTACTGATATCAATTTGATATCAATAAGCATATCTAATATCAATGAATGATACTGCATATCAGAATGTTTCTGATATCAGTTCAATATCTATTACATCTCTAGTGTATATATCAATTTATGTTCTATAATTCAAATATTTATTGTTATCTGATCTTACATTTGTAGAAATGTATCAAAGCATAACTATGTATACTGAAAGACTTAAAGTATTAATTCTAGTTTCAGAAGACAAAAAACTAAATATTGCTTAATACATTGATACATTCAAAATCAGACAGCATGTAATATTTGAATAATAACTTTATATATGATATGATATGTATAGTTTCTATGCACTTCTACAAATATGGATCAGTCAAATCAAGGACTTTGTATATTAAGATTATTTATTTTTTGTTCTCAATTTTTAACATAATTAATGATATTAACAGTATTCAGTTATTTACAGATTAATATAAAATATTATAAATTTTTAAAACATTAAAAACTATTAATTTTAAATAATCTGATTTAAGTTTGTAGAGATATGTTGAATGCTATTAATTAAATACATTAATTAATTTAATTGCTAATATCCAGTATATTAAGTTTTAGTAGTTTGTTCTTAAAAATTTCTAAAATTGAATATGTTAAACTACTATATATAAATTAAAATTTTGTTGGACTTTAGCATTTAAAAGAATGATATATATGTTACTAGCATTCTTATTTTAGATCATTGTTCTTCATTAATTCAAAGAAATTTCTACTACATAGAAATATTGTAAGTACAGCACATTATTTCCACTACACTAATATATAAATAATGTACTGTATTTACAATATAAATAAATTTTTAAATTCAATAATTTTTCTAATAGGTTTAAGGCAATTGATGTTTTTTTAGTTTGGTGCTGAACTACAAATATCAGTTTAGAAATCTTTAAAAAATTTTTTTATAATTTATCCAAAATTAGTAGTAAATAGTGTTTTAGCTGTGTTATTTTATCCCAAGCTGTTGTTTTGGAAAACAAAATTGACTTCATAATAAATAATTATATAAATAAATATAAATTGTTAAGCTTTGATTTATTTAGCAACTTTAAGGTTTTTTGATTCATTTGCATAAGTTATGCAATAGTTTTGAACAGTAATTTTTAAAAATAACATATTAGTCCACTGTTCATACCAGGTGATCAAATGAAAGATCATCTGGTGCACAGTTTGGCAAATTTGAGCTGGCCATTCTTGTTATACTACCAGCTTGCATGTTGCCAATTCTGATTCACAGCCTTACCAAATTTCTTACCCTAATTGCAGGTAGTTATCGTTTGATTATCTTGTAGTGAAAATTATAACTTCTGCAAACTGCTGAGTAGATCTAAATATTTGAGTTCCTGCTTTTGTATTGTGTTGTTGAATGCTTATAAAAAATTTATCACAACTATACATATAAGAAAATTATTTAATAGTTGTTTTTGTATTAATTTTATTAACACACACATTTTTTTGATCGGATATTTTTATTAGTTTGGGAAATATTCCTTAATTATATAAAATTTTTCATTCATAATTATCAAATTATAATTATTTTAATAAATGTTTAAAGTTTAAGTGAATTGTTATAACATTTCAAACAAGTAACTACTGAATTTCTGCTGCACAATTTTCCATTGTCATATTCACCAATACAAAAAAAGAACATAAAACACATTTTTAAAAATGAACTGTTAATAATTACTGTATTTACTCGCATATAGGACAAGGTGTGACTTTAAAGATCAAAATAAAGAAAATTACATTTATTAAAACAATTCTTATTTTGTTTGTGATTAAATGAAATAAAATATCAAATGCATATAAATGCACACATTTTCCAGCAAAGATTACTGGCATTTTAAACTTTAAGGAAAAATCTTGTAAAATCAACAACAGAATTTGTTCATGTAAAGCTAGACAATTCAGAAACCTTTTTGCTAATTCTTAACAGTCAAATCCACTCTCCATCGATTACATTTATGAGTTTCTCCAAATTCTGATTTCCAAATAATCATCTGTTTTCATGTGGGAATGGATTAATACTTATATCGAGCTCCTGTGTGATTTTGGAATTTCAATCTGGAATTCAATTCAAAAGCTTTGTTTTTCCTATTGCTATTCATCTTTACTCCTGGCAATACACAAGAACGATTCAAATGACCCAGATAAAAATACTTATATTTTTAAATACAAGAGGGTAGGCATCTGGTAAAAAATGCAAATACACTATCCACAAAAATTATTTGCAAAAATGCAAAGAGTCTTTCGCTCGCACATTTAGGACAACCCAGGAATTTGAAATTGTGATAAATGAATAAAAACCTCATATGCGAGTAAATACAGTATGCTTAAAAGCTTGTTCTGTATCATGTTTTTTTCTGTAATGGTGAACATGCAAAACTTAGTCAAGTGAAAATGCTAGCTAAATGTTACTAGAATGTAGTGTTGTGGTTTACCTGAACTTCATTCATGTCTTTACAAACTGGTAATATCTTTTGCACAAAATTTCTCTAGTTTTCTACAAGTCTGTGAAGAAATCTGAAGAAAATTCTAATTGTTCAGAATATTATCTTTTCATAATTGAAATTATTCTTTTATTTTCAAGCTTTGAAAATGGAAAAACTTAAATTTGCTCCATCAAAATACTCCAACATTAAAAAAAAAAATATTAAAGTATCTCCAATACCATATAGCTGTCTATTTAAAAATACATATTAATTCTTTAATTTATGAAATTGTTGATTATAACTAGAATAAGTTTAAATTTACAAATTTAAGAAAATTCTTTTAAAAAAAGACAATACAAAAAATGTGTCTTTTCATTTCCCCTTTAAATAACATGCACATGAGGAGAATAAGTTGTTCCATGGCAGAGTCAACCTTTCATTTAAACTCGTCTACCTCAATATGTAAAAATGTTAAAAGATCCCTCTGGAAATGGTACAATATTAAAAAAATAAATACATTTGATAAAAAAGAATTTAAGAATTTTCTTAAATTTTGTAAATTTAAAACTTTTTGTCCTGACGATTTTTTATCAATAAGTTTAAAGTTAGAAGATTGTTCAGGTTACAGAAGGAGAAAGTAAAGGTGAAGGTGCTATTATTAAAAACCTTTTTTAAAAAAATAATAATGTACAAATAAGTTAGATTGGTTATTAATAAATAAAGCATATTAAGGTAAATTTTTTTATGTGATTAAAGTTGAGTCTGATAACTGAATAAGAGAGCATATTTAAAACTGTTTATTTAGAAAAACAAATTTTACTTTAAATAGGATATTTATGAATTTAAATATTATAATTTCAAAATGTTTTTACTCACTTTTTTTATCATTTACTTATTTAATAGGAAAGTAAAATTTTAATTCTGTAATTATATTTTTGTCAATATTACATGTTTAGTAATTTGCACGTATTTGTTTTAAATAATTTTAAATTGTTAAGATTTAATTTTAAATAATTGAAATGGACGGCAATCAGAACTTTTATTGTAATAAAAGCATACAAAATTATGAAGCTATAATACAATTATTTTGAATCAAAATTACTTTCACATAATTAAAGAATAATTATTTATATTAAAATGTACAAATTAAATACATTCATGGTTACTTTATATAATAAATTATAATCTGTTCATAACAGTTTGTAAAATAAAATAGCTTTTTAATGAAATAGTATGTAAGTTATTTTTAATCAATTGCAACTAACTATTTTGACAGTTGTTTTTTCATCATATATTTAAATTCTTCAAATTATATTTACTTAAAAGTTTTGTTGTTAAAGTTTGATCCATCAGATTTTTGGATTCAAATTTTGTTTTGGACATGGATGTTCTATATTTTAGATTTCAGTGATTCTTGCTATTTAAAAAAATGATCATAGCAGCATTGCTCTTCAAAACACTAGAATAGAACATTCAAGTCTGAAGAATAGTAAGCAATTAAAAATAAGACTAAATGCAAAAATAACTCAAACTTATTAAACACTGTCTTCTTATTTTCCATTTTATATAGTGACAGATAGTAATGTGTTTAATTATTTTCTTATACAATAAAATTTGATGGCTCTAACTATCATTAGAAATTAAATCTTTAGTTTCCATAATAATTGTGGCCATTATTTTTATGTATTATGTGTATTATCTAACCATTCTATAATTGTCAATACAAGAGAAAATTCAAACATGCATTCTGCATAATCTTTATTTTGCTAGCTTGTAAAAAAAAAGAACAAGAAATAGTTGTTTAAAAAATGAATTGCAAGTGCATTTATTCATGGATACTTTTGATGCAGCATTAATAAGCACAACAAACAAAATCACTTGATATACTATCTCAAACTATATCATATAGATATTTTACATTTTATGAATAGCATAGAAGCAGTATTACACCTATGAAAACAGTATTTTTTTGTGTAAACTTAATTTTCAGTATTTGCTAGCTTAATTGTATTATTTTATTCGAATAGCATCAGTGAATTATAAGATGATTCATAACATTGAGGATATGCCATTCTACAGCAAGTGCTCAATTGAGAGTTTTTTAAATATTTACATTATGCAGTATTTTATTTAACATCTTGATAATTATTTATTGAGTGTGTTAGAAAGTTATGGATTTCATCTACACTCAAAATAAACAAATGATAAACATCTGAGCTTATATTTTTCATATTGTGGCTGCAAAATATGGAAACTATAACCTGTATGATATATAAATTTATTCTTAAACCATTACTATAGATGTAGTCTCAGATGGTTCACCACTTTTTTTTTCTTTCTGAAAGTACAAAATCCATATTTCTGTTATTAACAAATTAAACTTTTCTTTGGATACTCTATATCCAAAGAATTGTATTGAGTTAGGTTTTTATTATTATTATTAAGTAACAAAATATCAATTGTATTTGGGTGAAATTAAAAATTGATACATATTATTTTCATTGAGAAGCAGTTTTTATATAGACCATAAAATGTGTTATAATTATAATTTTTTTCTTTTCACTGTTTTTACTGTTTTTTTCTAATTATGATTTATAAAATTAAACTAATAGCAAATTAAAAATATGTGAAATACATATTTTTAATTTGATATAGAACATTAAAATTAGAGAATTATTGAATTAGAATTGTTATAGAAATTTACTGATTTTTGATACTTCAAAAGTATTTTTTAATTGAATATTTCATATTTCTAAGTTATATGTAAAAAAATTGTTTATTACATAATTTACATAGATTAAAAAATCATATTAAATATAAAAAGACAAAACTTTCATTATTATTGAAATTTGTGTGTTGTGGATTAAGGACTGTTGAGGAGCTGGGGATTTTTCTCCAGACCCAGATGAAACTAGGGCCCCTGAGTTTCTGACCCTATAAATTAATATTATTTTCACTAGCAAAAATTAGTCTTTAAGACTGCTTTTTATTAATTAGTATTCTATATATTTCATTTGTTAAAAAAAAAAAAATGGGAACCTTTTGCCACTATCTCTGGGCACCATAAAAGCTCTCAATGGCCCTGTATAGATCTGTTTATTTGAATCTTACTGCTAAGATTAAAAGCAGATAAAATAATTTTAATTTTTTAAATATTTATAGCCTTAAATTATTAAATGGCTTTATCTTCTATATATTATTAATTATTTGTTGCAATATACAGTATATTTGCCAATTTTACTATAAAAGTTTTAAAAACAATTTTAATACTTTCACCATTTTAACTAAATTTGTGATTTTGTTTTTAATTATTTTTAAAATAATGTAGTGCAGTGTATATATGAATATATATAATTTCATATACAGTAAAACATTATTAATACGGACTAACTGGAGGAAGAACTGTTGGAATTTTGACATAAGGAATTCCTGTTGTGTTATATAGTATCAAACAAAATAAATTGCTATATTATTTTATTTTAAAACATAATTTATATTTTTTGTAGAAGAAATTTTCAAAATGCTATTTCAAGCATTGTTCAGAAGAAAATTTTTTTAATGTAGCAACAAATTTAATAACAGATCCTTATTTCCAAATATTGTGTGCATAAAATAATATATGATTATTCATATAATTGGTCATTGATAATGTATTATGCACACAATAACAGAATAGAGACCTAGCCTAAGTGTTAGTGTGTTTGATGTTTTTTGTAAGACAATTGATTCAGTTTGTAAAGACCCCAGACTATTTGCATCCAAATTAATGATGTTTTATTGTAATTAAGTATTATAAATCAGGAATAACAATATGTAACTAAAATTTGAAATCAAGAAAGCAATAAATTACTATTATATATGTTAATTCTTTAAGAATTAAAAATCATGTTTTATTAAAGATTTTTAAAAATATAAGTTACATGAACTATAAAAGATGATTGTCATTCTTCTTTTTAAAAAAAATTCTTAATTATTCTTTTTTTAAAAACAATAAAAGTTTAAATTTTTTTCCTTGAAGGTATTTGTGTATGTATTATGTATTTTTATTGATGTACAAAATTATAATTTATAATCTTTTAATTAGTTGTTACTTTCAAAATGTACTTTACCTTTCTCAGAGAATTCAAGTAATGTTACTAAACTGTTTTGTATTTTTTTTGTGTTTTTAGTGTACTATAAAAGTATTATATACTGTTTATTATACATAAAATCATTCCTTATTTATATGTATATATACACAGTGCCTCATATAAAGGGCTACAAAATAAACTTGAAAATAACTTGACTAATGTAAAATGTCTTTTTTCATTTATTATGGTTTGAAAGGATAGAGGAAGGGCAAGAAATAACAATTTTCATATTGTTATGAAAAACAATAATAAAATTGCCATTTCTTGCCATATTTCACAGGGGAATGGGGCAACTTTGAAACTTTAAGTGAAACCATACAAAAAATTGTATATTTTTGGATTTTACAGAAGAAAAATTTTTGTCTAAAGTTTTTTTTTTCATTTATCTACTAAAAGTTATGGCCAGTTGAAGTTTTGAGTTGATTTAAATTATCCAGTCTCTTTTTCTCTGATCATTTGTCTGATTATAAACAATGTACAGTACCAGTAAATCTGAGAAGATAAACATGATTTCAGCAAAATGGTGCTCTACCACATTTTTTTTAGAAATACATATAACAATTAAACCAGGAATTTAGCAGCAGATGGATAGGTTGTAGAGGACTAGTTCAGTGTTCCCGTGTTACCTTATCTCGCATCTCTTGATTACTTTCTATGGTGTTGTATGAAGAAAAAAAGTGATATTCCTACCATATACTATGAGAGAATACATGAAGCTTGTGCAACAGTGACCACCAAAGTGTTGTGCTGAGTTAGTTTTGTAAAAAAATGAATAGTCAATAATTTAAACATTTAATAAAATAGTATAATTATTGCATTCTTGTCAGTTACATCTGGTCAACAGTTTGAGTTAACTCAAAACGTCATCTGTCTGTAACTTTTAATATATGTATTATAAAAATGCTTTAAATGAAAATTTGTCTTTTTCTATAGAATCTAAAAGTGTACACTTTTCTGTAGAGTTCCATTTAAAATTTCGCAGTTGCCCTGTCCCCTTTGAAAAGGACAAGGAGCAACGTAATTTTATCATTGTTATGAAGTGCCTTTTAAATCATAAAAAAAACAATAAAAAGATAATTTGCATCAGTTAAATTATTAGTTTGTAACACTTTATGTGGAACACTCTGTATATACAAGTAATATTATGTAAATTGTATGCTGTAAGAGGAAAATGAAGTAAGTTTATCAGTAATTGCATATAGCTTAGTTATGGTTTATAGAATATCTGACATACATTTAAGAAATACTTACTGTTATGAAGTAAAAAAAATATTTATTTTATTCTCCGTGCTGAGAGAGTTATCGTGATATTTAAATTGTGAAAGGCGGATCATTTTAAAAAATGTCTACTAGTTATATGTAAAAAGTATGTGTATTACAATAACTTGTAAATATACTTATCTTTTAATCATTTCGATTTATCGTGTGAAAAGATATTCCACTTTCATTCTTCAATTGGAATTTGTAAACAATAATTGAATAGAGTATATTCTATTCAATACAATATGTGCCACTGTAGTCATTCCACATTTTAACCGTGTAAATGCAGATTATTTAGTTATTTAAATATTACTTTACGTGAGTATTATTATTATTATTTATAGCATAATAAATGTTAAAATTAGAAGAGAGTTGACTGTAAAAATATGAATTATTATACATTTATGGAGTGTAGCGATTAAATGAATATTTTATTGTTTGTCGTATTAAAATAAATAATTTTTGCCACTGGCACATTAAATCTTGCTTATTAAGTTTGCATAGGACAAAGTAGTAGTAAAAATTAATTTTTATGCAAATTTAAATGGCTGTTTCGAATTATACGCGTTTAAAAAGACATCCGTAAATTTTTAAGGTCGTTAACTTGATGTCATAACAACGTAATATTCTCGTATATTGTTTAACGGGCTAATAGTGAAGACAGTAATGATTTAAAATCACGAAAACGAGTACTATTATTAACTTAATGTTCTTCGTGAAAACCTTATATCAAGATATTTTAACTATTTTTAACTATTGAAATATTTTAAAAGCTATCATTTACATGCGTGTAATAGAAAGTTATATTGAGATGATTTAAAAACACTAACCACAGATATAAATAGTTACACGTGAAATTTAATAAGATTATACTTAGATATTCAAAAAATATACTGTTGATATTAAAATTTAATAATAAGAAAATATAATTTTCAATTATGCTTTCGTTATACCGTATTTAATCATTTAAATAATTTTATGTAGAAAACGAATTAACTTTTAGTGACATTTCCTTATTTTTTATTTTGAACATGTATAAATTTTAAATGCTAAAATACTTAAAATTCAGGAAAAAAAGAGATAAAGATTAACGTACATACAAACTAGATGTAAAGGATGTTACATAATGATTTGCGAATACGCGAANTATTTTACTTGTTATTAACATTTATACTTTTTTTATAAACTCATTCCTACCCTCAAAATTAAGCTTTTTGCTATTTTATAGTAATTAAAAATGTACAGAAGTTTTTTATAACAAAATATCATAACAGATGGCATTACACACAATTTTATTAAGTTACATTGTAATCAAAAGTATAAAGATCTCATAATAGCTGGGAAAGTTATGCAACTCATTGCTGGATTTTTAAAAAATAATATCAACAATAATTTATATTTAATTCAATACATTTGTGCATCATAATATTTTCTTAAGTTCAAGATGTAACTTTTTGTCTGAAAATTTAGTCTTATATCATTAATTATAAGAGAATATTCATTTGAGAAATTAGAATGTTACATTCAAGTGTTTGTCTTTTCAAATTACACTATTTTATAATTATTTCTTTATCATACGATGAATGAATTGGAGGAATAAGTACTGTACATACATAGAACTTTGAATATTATCAAAATTCATATTAGAATTTTGATAAAATAAAAAGTTTTATGCATTAATTTTGATAATTAATTCATTTTAATTACTTGTAAATGATAGAATTAATGAATACTGTATTTTAATTCTCATTATTTTGAAATATTTAATTTGTACTGTTTAATTAAATGCAATTATATTTTGGAAATTATCATTTAGTAAACAACAACACACAACACCAGGGTGTAGTAAAAAAACTTACCCTATGAACCAATGACCAATGTGCGACGAAAAAAACAAAAGAGAAAGTTCACCACTAATGTTTTCGAACTCCCCTGAGTTCTTCATCAAGTGTTAAATGGAATTTCTGATTTAACATAAAACCATCAGAAATTCCATTTAACACCTGAAGAAGAACTCTGGGGTTCGAAAGCATTAGTGGTGAACTTTCTCTTTTGTTTTTTTTCGTTGCACACCAGTCATTGGTTCATAGGGTACGTTTTTTATCATTTAATAGTTATCGTCTCATAAAATAGCTGAACTTTTTTAAAAAAATTTAAAATTGTACAGTTTTTTTGAGTCTTGAAAAAGTTAAAAATAAGTTTTTATAATTTATTTTTAATTTTTATTAATTTGAATTAAGTAAACATAACAAGGGAAAGTATTCAAATCATGTCAAATTTGACCCGCTGAGTTTTTTGCAAATCTCCGCATTTTGAGACTTTGTGAATCCAAAAAAGTCAAAAAAACAACAAGAAAATTCTGTGTGTGTGTATGTATGTGTTTGTGCGTATTTTCCTTAATATNTCCACATCATGACTCTTGGAAATCTTCGTTCGTAGAAACATCCCTGTACAGATAACACATTTAACTATTGATAAATTTGTTTTATATTCTATGAAGAAAATTCAAAATTGTGTTACATATCCAAAACTGTGTCCAACGAATTGGCTAAAAGCTGGCAAATCGGAAATTTTCCGATATGCAAGTTTGATTTCAATTCATCATTTATACACGCTTAATGCAATCCATTATAGTATAGTTTTACACATGTACTTTATAGAATTGCAAGTTACTGCTTTCAAAAAATTTCAGCACTGTGTGTACATTTGAATTTATTATTATTATTTGAAAATACAAAATTATACTTTAATTTAATAACAATAAACTATATTGTATTATATTTTTTTTAACAAGTACACTATTTTATTATTATTTAAATATGTTCTTTATAATTATTATAATATAGTCTATTTTGAGATTTAAGATTGTAAGTTGATATAGTCTGTGAATTAGTTGTTTAATATTGTATCATTGATTATAGTCTTGTCAAAAAGAATTTTATTGGTGATTGGAATAATGAAGTGATGTTTGTTTTTGTATCCAGCCAATTTGAAACTCTGAAGTTTACATTCAGAGTTTTCCTCTACATCAGGCTATTGCCAGATGATTTCCAACTTTACTCCATATTATCCAAAACTTAATAATTGCATTGTAGTGAAAAGCACCTCTTTTAATCCAAACTGATTTATGTAAATATACTAGAATAATTGGAAATTTTAATATCAAAATGGGAATTTATTGTAGAGACATCACAATTTATAAAATGGCCATTCATATAAAATATTATCTTATAGAGCTATATGCAGTTTTAAAAGCTTATAGTAGAAATAAAGGGAGACTTTGATTAACATTTTTGGATGTTTTTTCAAAAATAACTTTCAAAAAAGTTTATAAAAACAAAAAATGTAGAGAATAATCAGCTTAAAATTTGAATTATGGATATGATGTTTGAAGTCAATATGAAAATTCTTACTAAAAACAAACCTTGCACAATGATTTTATTGATGAAGTATATAGTAAAACCTTGCTAGTCTGAACAAATTGGAGCCTGAACCAATTCAGAGTCTTGGATTATCCAAAATTTTTTCCAGTGTATGTTTTATGTTATGTGGGGTTTCTCAATATACTGTAGTTGGATGAGCCTGTTGTATTACATCAGAATGACTGACACCAATTAGTTTTTGAAAACTGACAAACTCAGTTTGTGTAGATAGAGGTTTTGAACCTATTACTTTCCATGAGTAAGTGTATGACTGTATAGTAAGGAGATAGGAAACTAGACTTTGTTTTCTATTCCAATAACAAGTTTTTAATTTATTTGGAGGGTTTATATACAAACACCATGTACTCTGAGCAGTGCAAGGTAAACACAACAGCCACATATTTTATTCTGAGAGAGAGAGATCGAGATCTAGATTTTGTTTTGGCTGTTCAGATTAACTATAATTTAGGACTGCCAACTGCCATTGTTTGGATTAGCAAGGTTGTACTGTATATTGAAATACATCACATTCACATTTTATGTATGTAAGAAATTTTATGAATTTTAATAAAGGTGAAAATTTACTGATGATAATGAAAGTCAGAACCAATATAAAGGCTTGTTAAAATTATATATTAGTTTAATGTGAAGAATGTGTGCTTTTAGCATTATAAATAAATATTTCTTCATTGTAAACAAAGTTTTTAATATTTATGAAATAAAACTTGTAAATGTTATTTTTACAAGTATTGGTGATACATATAAATAGGAAAGTGAAGGTTAAAACAATGTAAAGGAAATTTATTATTCATTAAAATAATTTTTAATCAAGGTCTCCCATTAAGGTAAAATATTGTGCCTAATCTATCAATTTATATAACTCATCATCTTATCATTATCAACTATTAGATGAAATATTACAATTATATAATATTCTTATAAACATATTTATAAGTTTAAAAAACTTATAAATATGTTTATAAGAATATTGTTAATATCACATAATTTGATATAAGCTGCAGTTTAGACTCAAATTTGCTAAGATATGAATTGTGGTTTTTGATTTGGCCAACAGAATTTCATGGTATTTGGTCAATTGCTTAATGATTGACAATTGGATGGTCTGAGTATAGGTCTATGCTGTAGCTTAGGCTAGACTTTGCATTCCTTGATTATCTTTTAATTTCTATGAACAGGATAAGTTCACACATTATTTCTATAAATTTTTTGTAAGTAATTTTAGAATTATTATAAAATTAGCTGGTTTTTATAATAATTTTGAGGTTTTATTTTTATCTAAAGATAGTTTTTAATTTCATGCATAGCTTCTCAGATGTATCCATCTTGTTGTCATTTGCCTTGCTATATTTCACTTACCATATATCATATTTCATTATAAAGTTGACTTAATAGTTCTAAGAATAGATTAAAAGATAATTTAAGGATCATATTTGTACATAAGAATTATCAGTTTAATAATTAAATAATTTAAAATTCACAAATCATCTCATAACTTTTTAAATAAATTTAAATACAAAGAGCTTACATTTTTTAAGTTATATTATAATTACAGAAATGAATATAAAATATTTAATATTTATGTGAATTTTAACTGTAAAAAATTTTTTAAATACATTTTTTATATTACAATGCAGATAATTTGTAGAATTTGCATGTTAATATGACAAAAATGAGAGAAAAAAGTTTAATGTCATGTATAGACAATGCACAATTTGTGCATTATCGTGAATAAATTTACTGCAGATATTTAATGTTAAATTGTTGCACATATTGTTGCTAGCTTGTAAAATATTTATGCTTCCTGTTGTTATAGTATTATTGTTGTTTCATGTAAATATGTAGAAGTTGAATTGTAATTTAACATTTTAAGTATTGAAAAATAAATAGTTTTAAGAATATTAAAATTATTATTTAGTCAATGTACTTTGTATGGTTTTTAGGCATGAAAACATCACAAGTATAAGAAAGTGTTTTCTCTTAGTATTATGTAAAAAATGGTTTTTACAATTAATAAAAGATTTACAGAAATGATAGTAATGAATCATTTACCATTTGTAGAGAATATCATAAAAAAATTATTTGAAATTAAAACTTACTGGATCCAAAATAATAGTGATGATTTTATACCAATGTATTATAAACTGAATATAAAAACAAATTTTTAATAATGTAATTCATTTAATATGACTTCTTAATTGTGTTTTATTTATAGTTTATGAAATAATGTTAATAATGAGAAACATTTTACATAAATAACTTACATGAAAACATATTTTAAGTGTAAAAATTCAATTAAAATAAAAAAATGTTCAACTATTCTTGTTCCAAAGCAATCCTGAAGATACTTAATTGTAATAAATTGAACATATCTATCTGTTTTTAACTGAATTTTAATACTTTAAAAATAGCTATATTTTGTCTTATTACAGTTTTAATTAAACATGAATCAAAACTTTTCTAATATTTTCAGATTCTAAAGTTCTTATTTGTCATAACTGTTTAAAATGATTAAACTTTTATGATTATATCAATGGCTTTAAAAAAATCTTGTGCACTCTATCCTCTGATGATAATTACATACCTGTACACACACTATTTTAATAAAGTATAATAAAATATTAACACATTAATATATACTTTTATATTGGATATTTATTATAACATATAAATACTGTATAGTAATTACTGTGTGTATTGTTGTATTAATTACAGGTTACTATTATACCATTCAAAACCTCTCTGAATAATATAAAGGACAATAATTCCTGAAAATAATTTTTACTAATGGCTGCACATTCATTAAGCAGGGGAAAATTTCCATTTAAATTATTGTATTAATATTGGATGTATAGTACACAGATACATAAATATTCAATAATTAATTAATTATATATTAATCACATAACTATAACATTCCATATAAAATGATCAACCAAACATCTGTAAATTAAAGACTGGTTTTATACGGTAATTCAGTTTATCGGCATAATAAATGAATTCAGTTGCAGCATAAAAATATTCCATATGTTCAATTGATTGTTTTAATCATTGAATGTTTCAGAGAATTGATCTGGCACTATATTATTCAAATTATTCACTTGGATTCTGTTTCAAATGCATTATTCCAGTAATTTGTATAAAATGTTTTATATTTTTAAGGTTTTCAACTTTTATACATTTCAATAAATTAACATTGAATATTGCAATATTTATAACAAAATTCTGTAGGAGTCTAAGTAATTACTATAGATTTTTATTTATTTCTATTATTTTAGTTTATTAATAATGAAAAAATCTCTAAATTGTAAGATATTTTTAGAAATTAATTTGTGATAACGAAAATCTTACTTTTAAGTTATAAAAATAGTAATTATTTTCAAAATATTTTGCTTACAATTATATTTAATTAATGTCTTGTAAAATTGTTTATTTCCTGTTTTTATCAATAAAAAATCTGTTATGTTGTGATGAATATATTTTTTAAATTGCTTAGTTGGAAAGCAATTAGAGAAGAATATTGATAAATGCTATATTCTAAAATACATTTGCAATTCTTATTTATGCAAGAATCTGAAATGTGATTATAAAAAATATTTAAAATGATGGAATAGCTGATATTTTATTCACTAGAATTCACATTTATTACACTGTGATCAAGACTAAGAATCAAACTCAAAATCCAGATGCAATGATTTTATAGCCTTTTACAATGCTGTAAGAGAGAGACTTTGGAGTTACTTTCAGTTTAATGGTTGTTTTTTTTCTATAAAAACAACACAGTAATGATCTTACAGTGTAACCAGGGATCATGCTGCATAGTGCAAAAATTGTCACTTGTCAATATTTTTATTAAATTTACATCTAGGACATAAATTATCAGTGTATGAGTAGAACTTATTATTTAACATTAATATTTCTGAATTTAGACGTATTTGAATGAAAAACCATTTTATTACAAAAGGTAAATTCAATAGAATATAATTGTTAATATTTGGATAGTTCAATAATGTACCATACCAGTTTGGTATTAAGCATGAACGGTTGTCCTCTACGTCACGTGATAATAGGATGTCTAACATACTGCGCGTTAGTTGACTACACAAATCTTCACTTAGATTCAGTGAGAAGATAAATGGAGCAATTGAGAAACCAAAACTATTGATCACTTTTGAAATTTCAGCTATCCAATTCCTTTTAGAATTCTTCTGTACAGAAGACTTATGAAAAATCTCCACTATCTCTTATCTTCATTAACAGCATCATACTTCTCTTGATAAATAACGCAGTGGGACTGTATCTGCTTACTTCTAACCTTAAAGCACTCCCTGGAATTTTATATTCCAAACGAAACAATCTTCAAATAAATTTGTTCTGGATAATCTCCAGTTTCTGATAGTTGGCCATACACCATAATGGTGATGCGTAGCTCACTGAATTATATACAATTGAATTGAATAAGTTAAACTGTGTTTGTATATTTCTTAGATGTGTCTTAGCAAACAATTTCATTAAACCATTAATCATTCTATTAGCTTTAATCATCCTAGTATGTCTGTCAAAGGACAGTAAAGGTGTCAAGATAATCCCCAGAAACTTAATTTCATTGACCAGTTTTAATTCAATATTGTTAATGTAGAAAGACATAGTTCTCCTGGGGAGTTTAGCTCCATTTCTAAAAATCATTATATTTGATTTTTTTGGGTTAATCTTTATTCTCAATTGTTCGAAATATTTGGTTATTACTTGAATTTTTTCTATTAAGAGCTACTGCTCTGGGCACAATGATAACTATGTCGTCTGCATAAGAAACAGAGTGAATCAGTGTCGCCTATCATGAATCTGTCATCTTCTTTATCAAAATAATTATTAATATCAAAGGTAAAAAAGTTAAACAAATGTGGAAACCACTGGTTTCCCTGTAACAACCCTCGGTCTATCGGATAGGGATAACCTTGTTCATCATTGTGTCTAATAATTGCATCATAATGGCTGAATAATAAGCCAGTTAATTTTATCATTGAATTATCCACATGAAATTGAGACATTTTGTTTTGTAATGCTCTTATACTAATTGAATCGTAGGCCTTATCTAGGTCCAAAAATAATGCATATACTTTGTTTTTTCCTTTCGAGTTGAATCTGGATTATAGCCAGTAATATAAACAATGTTAGTTGAGTTCCACCTTTTCTAATGAAGGCAAATTGAGTAGGATTCCTCAAATTCTCATGGTCTAGCCATTCGTTAAATCTTCTAGCCAACATTGAAGTAAAGAGCTTATGGAACGTCGATAGTAACACAATCAGGCGGTAGTTTTCTGGATTCAATTTATCTCCTTTTTTGTATATCATTTGAAATATTACCCGATTCCATGTAATCAGAATAACTCCTTTATTATAGAATTTATTATATAAGCTGACGATATAATCTAGAATTGGAATTGTTAAATTTTTAATCACTTTATTAGGAATACCATCATTTCCTGGTGCAGATTTGATTTTTAGCTTCTTAATATAAAACTGTAACTCTTGAACACTAAAGATCTCTTCCATAGGTAATTCTTCCTCTTTTGGTTCTTCCATTTTTGTGCTTTCCATCTTATCCCTATACTTAATTGAAAAACTATCAAAGTAATTATGCCATTTCACAAATGGCACAATGACAAGTCTCTCTGTCTGTACAATAAAACAACGGAATTTATTGATCATTTCCCAGAATTTTTTGGAGTCTTTGGTTCTTATCAGATTGTTATTTAATTCAACAAAATATCTTCTCTTTTTAGCTTTAATTAAATTATTGTAAATTCTTTTATTTTCAACATATTTCTTCCAGTCCACTTCTCGGTTTGTTTTCCTGAATTGAGCCTAATTTCTTTGTTTCTTTTTCTTATGATAATAGCATTTATTATCAGATTTCAGATAATTTCAGATAATTAAGTATCAATAATTAAATGTGTGAGGTCTGAGCCCTCAGATCTTTTAATTAAAATTACTTTATGCATATATTTAACAAGGGGTGGCAAATAACTATCTTGGCCAGAGTGACATAATTGCTAGGTTGGCTCCTGCTCTCTGGTATCCTATGGGAAACATGAACTACCATAAAACTAGGATCCCTCACTCCTTCTGATTTCATCCTGCACAAATTGCCAAACCCTTTGACAGATTTGCATCAAATTTTGCATAGTTACACTCTGCCATCCTTTCGGAGACATACGCTACCCTATAACGAGGACAACTTAACCCCTTCCCTGCATTCCCAGGCAATGCTGAGCATTCTTTGCTGGTATTAAAATATTTTGGTTTAGTTTTAGGATATTATATCAAATAGTTAGCTTATTTATTTAAGTATTTCTGTTATACTTTGAATAATCATCACATTCTGTTCTGGAAGTCATGATCATTATTTCATTAAGTATTTACAAGGATATTTAATGAACTAAATGATTTCTCAAAATGGATGTATTGTTTCTTAATTTTATAATTATGGAGTCAAAAAACATAATTTTATTGTTATTTTCAATTTATGCCATCTTCTTTACAATATTCTGAATTTATTTTAAAACAATGCTCTCTTTATGTATGTTTCTAGAATTTTAATATAATTATATAAGTGCTTTTATTTTTTTCAAAAACTTTACATTTTTAAAACATTCTTGAAAATTGAATTTATGTCTTTATTTGAAGTGATAAACTAATCTATAGAAAATTGCATTGCTTTTATATTTTTGTTTAGAAAAAAAAAAAGCTACAAACCACATAAATCTTACATAACAATGTTTTATACGTATAGTTTATATATTATTTATTAAAAACCAGTATCGATATCATGCTTACATATATTTATTAATTTCAGAAATATGATTCCAAACCACCATGGATATCGGTCTGAAACTATTCCTTTATTTCAACTTACGTTTGAACAAGTTATCCAAATATAAGTAGGATATAAAATATATTTTTAATATTTTAACTTTCTATAAAATTATTTTTAATAATTTTGTTTTATTTTTAAAACTAGAAAGTTGAAAGAAAAGAAATTTTAAAAAACATGAGGATTAGAGCAAAAACTTTAATTATAGTTTATAACTTTATTATAACAAAAGAGATGCCAAATCCATTATCTAATGACACCTAATTTTCTAACCTTGTAATATGTACAGAAACTAAATTTCTTACTGTTGCCATTTTATAAATTTTTTAATACAGAAATTATGGCATATATTTATATATTTTTAAATAAAAACAAAATATTAATAATGTGTTTGATGTTTATTAAGATAACTCATTAGAAAAAGATGTTCTTATAAGGCTTCTAACTCTTAAGAGAATAATAGTAGAGGAAATTCTGATTTACAGTGCTTGAGAAAAATTACTTATTTATAATTATTTGGGATTTGATTTAATTTGAAGTTCATTTGAGATTTTTAAATAATTCTTTTATTGATTGAGCAATAACAATCCATCACATCAATAAGAGAATTTTTTTACAACACACTAAACTCCTAAATATAATTTTAATCTAAGATATACATGTTAAAATGATTTAACAGAATAAATATATAATTGAATTCCCAATATTGATAAGCACTTAAATTATGTATTTAATCTGATAATATGTAAATACATTAATTATCTCTATCATTAATATAATGAAGCATAATGCATCTGTCTGCAATTTCTGAATTAAATGATTTATATAAATATATAAATTGTTGATATAAACTAAAATTCACGTAAATATGATTGATATTTACAATGTAGACATCATTAAAATTTTAAAACACGAGTAATTACTTATTTTAAAATAAAGTTACTGCTATTATGTCCATTTCTTAGTCGTCATGACTTCAATTTAACAAGATTTATGTGTACAAATATACGAGGGCTAAGACGGCTTTTCTTTTTCACTAGACTTATTACACCATGTGAAAAAGAAAAGCCGTCTTAGTGCTCGTATATTTGTACACAAGACTAGACAAGAAGCATATCTCATAATTAAATAAGATTTATGTGGCAATTATAACACTTCAACACTACAAAATAAATACATAATAAATTTCAGAATATATCAAATCACCTTCAAGGAGCCCAAAATTTTTGAATGCTTTTTGTTGAAATATATTCCTACAATAACATAACTTTATATTCTTTAGAATGCAGAATGCAAATAGATGCAAGTTTAAATTGCTAATGATATGATCCACCCCAAAAACATTTGGTGTAAAGTTTTTTAAACTTCTTAAAGTTTGATGATTATTTGAAATTATAATACTATTGATAATATGACAATAGAATCAATAAAACCAGATTATTATTTAATAATATGATAATGAATACACAATTAAACATAAAATCAAAATAATATCAAACCTTTAATGTCCAGCAGATAAATTTTGAATAAATAAACATTTTCAGTTACTTTCAGAGCCATTGTAGTTATACATTCAAATTCTAATTCCGGAACTAAAATTAGAGAATTTCTAGAGTCATCATGAATTTTTAGAATTCATGCATGTTAGCATGCAACATCAAAAAATATTAAACTTTTTTTATGTTGCATTTTGATAACTCATGCATTCAGTTTGGTTACTAAAAGTAGCTGAAAATGTTTGTTTAATGTCCAGCAAATAATTTTGGATAAAGATTTGATATTATTTAAGTAACATGCATCATTAGCGAATATTTTTGATCTCATTTACTTTGAATTTCATCAAAAATTGCATTGCAAATATTAAAATGAAAATATTATAGTCAATAACTTAATTTTGTTTCTTTTAATTAAAATTAAATAATTAATTGAATTATTGTTATTCTGATTTTTTATTATAAATGTGATAATTTTCTTTCTTATTGATTAATCTTTTATGAGTATCTTTATAGAAAGTTCCTCATAGCATTTATACATGGAAATTTAAATGTAGCAAGAAAAATAATGTTGGCATATTTGCCAATTTATAATCATTGTTATAAGTAAGGAGATCATAAGAAGATAGGAATAAGGAGAAAACACATCATTATTTTGTTTTGTTTTTGTTATAAATAAAGCCTGGATTTTATTATACTAAAATTCAGTGAAAATTGCAATAATAAAACCAAAATTTGCAAAAAACTGCATACTCAATCTCCTAATTGGTACTTTCAGAAGTATAGAAAAACTTCAATCTTCATACAAAGCTATGTAAAGAGCAATACACATATTATATCACTTATTATTGTTGACTAATTTGTTAACACACAGGTGCAGCTATTACACTTTCTTGGTTACTTTATGTAACACATGTATTCACAAATGACATGAATTGTATTTGAGAAGACCACCTGTAGTAGTATTAGCCATTTTCTGCATGTATGGTGCTGCATCTAATAGAAGAAGGAGTAGTTTTGTTTTTGTCTTATATTCATTTCCTGTCAACAAGATAAATATTGTTTTTGTTCAATGAAGTACACATTTAGCAGTTACAAAATGTGAAATGTGTGTGTGAGGCTAATATGCCATTTATTTGAAATAATGAGTTTTAGATTTTTGTCTACAAATCTGCATATGGTGTTGTAATTTATCTTTTCAATCATGCTATAAGCAAATAAATATAGCTTATTAGACTTATCCAATTCAAGTATACCAGTCAACAGGTTAACTACTTAGAAACCTGAAACAAAATCAGTTTGACATACATCCAGAAAAAGCTATCTTTTCACAATGTTATACATAATAAAACTTATTTACAGTATGTCTGTTTCATCAGTCAATAATATAGTCAATCAGTAAATAATAGTATGTCTATTATTTCATCAGTCAATATGTTATAGTAGCTAGTCTCCAGACAGGTTCTAATTATAGTTTCCTCATAACACCTAGGTAACATATAGTTTTTTCAAGGACCTTGAATCTAGAGTCATTTTTTTAGTATATTTTTTCAAGAATTGTGTGAGAGGTTTCATTTTGTAATTTCTGGAGAAGAATGTTCATAGTTATGAATGCATAGCACAAGTCTAATATAAAAATAACTGCCTACATAGTAACTAAGTCACTCATAACCTTTTAGAACAGCAAAATATTTTAATTTTTAAATCTTTACCTGCATTACTATAACCAATTAATAAGCTCCAAATACCTTTAAAATGCAGTCTATTTTAAAAAACTTATCGAATATTTTCGGTCAAATTAACAGACCTTCTTCAGAATCGAACTAACAATTTAAATTTGCCAAACGGAAATTCCAAAATGTACGCTCTACAATCTTCTCAGATTCGATTGCACAAGCCCATTTGTTCTTTATAACTACAATGCCACTGCTTTCCATGCTGATGCTATTTTGTTTGATTCTCGAAAATTTATATTTTTCCGCTTTTCCCTGTACTTATAGATGTGCCAGGCCTCTGCATACTTTAGATGTCGTCTATTTTCAACTTTTTGTATAACATCTGCCTTGCTCCATTCGATTGCAATCTCTGTTGGATCCACGATTGCATAATAATGTTTTCAGTCCTATTTAATGACCATCCTCAGATCTACAAACTTTTTCTTCAATGATTTGTAACATCTTATCTATTTCTATCACAAGCCTGGATAGTTTCTGAATAATGTGTTATCTAAACGAGTGTTCATTTAGTGGACTTTACACAGGCAATAAGTAACAAAAAATTGTTAATGAATCAAAAACCTGAAATAATTACTATAATTAATAACAAAAAAAATCTATTTATTCTTCTAAACCCAAGTATGTACAATAACAAAATAAAGTTATCAAAAATTCAAATATACTAAAAAGATATTTTATCAAATCCAAAAAACCATATATATATTTTATATATGTGTATGTACAAGAAACTTTTCCAAACATTTGGGGGCTTAAAAATTAAATTATATCTATCTTAGAATTATCTCCACAGGACCAACAAGCAAAAATATGAAATTAAAATTGATCAAAAATTCACAAAGAAATCTTACAAATTAAATTTGCTTAACACCAAGAAACTTCTATGGTAATGGAATTTGAAAGCATTGCTTTAACCTCACTCGATCCTTAACATCACTTTGTTTGATCTCAGGCTTCAACTTCTTATAGTGTGGTTGGTGACATTATATGATTACACCCACTTGACCCTATTTTATATATTTAAGTGGCTAACATTCATTTAATTCTAGTAATCTTTCTTTAAGTCATGCCATCACCCATACATTTAATCTTCATAATTTTTTGTTGTGCCTTTTTGTGACAATTTAGGTTGGGAGTGTCTCTTGATTTTCAGATTTCTCTAGGATAACATCCATACCTCCAGAATATATGTTAGAAACCTTAAAACTAGGTCCACTATAATCTCCTAGTCCTCTTCTACCAGAAACCTTCATGCTGGATATTGAATTGATGACTAAACATTTGAGTGATATCTGTAGGGATTTTTTCCATTACAAAACTGCTTTGCATGCAAAATACAAAAACAGCAACTAATGCCAACAATAAGCATTTTTGGAACATTCTACATACTTCATTGGTTGGTACAGAATAACATAATACAGCAAAACCTGCTAATGTGATCACCTGCTTAAATTGACTATTTTGAGCTGGTCTCTGAAAAATAATACATTTTGCAAAGGAGATATATCTGAATACAGTGATCACCTGTGTATTGTGATCATTGACCACTTTGGTCATGTTCCAAGGTAAGAAATCATATGGGGTAAAGTGGCCATTAAAAAAAAAAAAACAAAAACAAAACCATTTTAAAGAATGTAATTCAATTTGTAGCAATCACATTGTAAATATAAAATATTTGAAACTATTGTACTTTGTACATAAGGTAGTATAAACTAAATTTCCAGTAATTTTTTTAAATCTTTGTTTTAGAAGCTTGAGTAAAAGAAATGGCAGTGTGAAAAATTTTTAATAATCTATCATAAATTGAAAACACCATTAGCAATGTACTAGCACTGGGCAATTTTTAGCAGCAGATTGGAGGTAAATTTTAAAATTTTTGTTATGATAGAGATCATATCGAGTCACTATCAAGGTTTCCCTCGTCAGAATGTTTCATCTTTTGGCTTTGTCTAGTAAAATGAGCTAGCTTCCTGTGTTCTTTGCTAATTATTAGGTTTCTTTGTATTTATTTTTAATTTAAAAGTAAGATTCAATTTGTTCTTTCTTTTTTCAATAACTTGCTCATCGACTCCAATTTACTAAAATATGAATATTAAACATAAACACAGATAAATTTATTGACTGTGATTGTGTTGTGACCACCAAATCTGTTGATTTGGAAGATGATTTTGGAAGTGTCTTAAAAGAGTTCAATAAGGGAAAGAATGAATATCTACGGTATATCTATTTCTGTCATATATCTTGTAGGCATGAGTAAAAACTTTTGCATTTTTAGAATTAAAATGAATATATTAATTTAAAAAAAAGCTAAATAATTGCTTCATCATAAATATAAGACATTTAATTTTAGATTTACACTAAAAACTGTATGAATTTAGCTTGATACAAGGCAAGCAATATTAAATTTTTAAGTTTTTCTTTACAAATATAATTTGAATTTTCAAACTGAATAAAATTAAAGTTGGGTTTTGAGCCCTGAAAACTTTCCATTTTAAAATGTTTTTCAAACTTGCAGATAGAAAAAATTTTGATGAAGTTTAAAATATTTTGTGAAAGAAGAATTTTTTAAAAAAATTGAAAAATTATCTAAACATTTAAAGAAGTGAAGTTAGAAGAAAGTTATATATTATATATAATTTGGAATTAGTTGCATAATTAGAAATTATGTAAATTTGAAATGAAATTAAATGATATACATTCACATGCCTTTTATATTTATTATAAAATATAGCATATGAAAGTATCTTATGTTTTGTATATACTGTATATATACTGCAGTGTCTTACATATAAAACTAAAAAAAAAAAACATTTTTATCATTGTTCAAGGAACATAAAAATATAGAAATAATTGTTGATATTTGAATAAAGTTATAAATGATACAAAGAAGTCAATTATTAAAATGGTTTAAGAATTCCAGAGGAAGGAAAATTTGGATATATCTTAAGATTAATAATTAAATAACCAAAAAATTTAATGTACGAAGAAGCAATTCGGCAATATTTCTAAATTTTGCCAGTCGATTTATTAGAAAAAAAATAATGTATAGAATGCTTTTCGATGTATGAGCTCTTGTACAAGTTTTCTCTGCAATGCATCCAAGTTGAACAGAGAAGAGGCAAGCAATGTTTTTTTTATTTTCGTAATGTATTATTATAAACGTTTTCTTTTGTCCAATCTGTATTTAAATAATATTCCGATACGCATTATTCTGTCCAAAAATTTGTATTTATACAACGTTAGAAATGCGAAGGTAACAAGCAACAACGGTAACCTTTTTGATAATCAAATAGCGCAGAAAGCAGTTTAATCGACTCAGAAGCATTGGCGATGTAAGGAATGACTGCAAGAGATGGAAAATTTTTTATTAAAATAATTGATAGTTTTGAAATGAGACAAGGAAAACGGTGGTAATTTCGGTTTGCTGGAGTGCGATGTTAGATTTGTATGATTGGAAGATTATATATTACGTGTCATAGATGAAACTGTTACTACATGTGACATTTTTTGATACTTAAAATAATAATTGTAACTATTTATTTTTAAATGGTACTGTCTCGTTTCAAACATATCAGTTATTTTAATTTAAAATAATAATAATCTCCTCGTCGTCGTTTCTTACATGGTCAACAAGGGAAAAACACTATAAAATTTGAAAAAAATGATTTTTTTATATTATTTCTTTATGAACAAATAAATGAAGAATTTAATCTTCCAAAATATTCTAATATAAGAACAGAATCATTGTTAATTTTCAAAATCTCTCTTAAAGTAAACAATTATTTATTGTGACATCTTACAATGCCCTCAATTTTAGTAGTATCTTGCTCCTGTACAACATGCTTTTCCTATTAGCAATGGAGTCATGCCTGTCATTAACTCCGTTCAGAAAAATATTTTTGAATTGAAATAACATAACGTAAAACCGGAAATTTGTATATAATTAAACAAAAGTTATACAGTAGACTATATTGTTACGGCAGTAGTAGTTGCAGAGCAAATATAGAAAAGTTCTGAATGTACAGTAATCTTCCCGAAACTCGTAGTTTTACACAAAATTGAAAACTAAAAGACATGGGAACATCAAGTACATCAGAAAAAATTACGTTGAAACAATGGTAATTAAAGTATATAATTAATTAAATAAAATATATAATTAAAAATATAAAAATCTTAAGGGGATCAGTTTTGACCGATCGCCATACATTCCCTTTGTTATAAATAACAGCCGAAAAGTAAAAATCCAGAATAACCGAAACGAGAGAAGCCAAAAATCAATGACATAAAACAGTATTTACGGAATTTCGAGCAGCTTTAAATACACGTTAAATGCTTCCATTGTTTTCATTAGCTAAAAATTTGGCTTGATTTTCGTATAAAAATTCGTACGAATAGAGAAAGCAGATGGCTTTTTTGTTTAATTATATGTAATAATAATAATATAAAAAATATATTTAATGTTGGGGGTTGAACTACATTCGCTATATACACCACTACGATGTATCTAAAATACATAATTTACATTTAAAATATTATTTACAAAGGTAAAATTTAATCAGTAATAAGTTTTTAGAGAGATTAAGGGCGGAATGGTCCACTCTCGCTTCACTATGGTTATATTTTTCGGGTTGAGATGATGATGGAGGTGGGCCAACTTCTAAAAAATTATTAAAATGATTTGTCATCGGATGTAAAAAAACTGAGACTCTTGGGACATATCTATCACATTTTGAATTGGAAGATTTGAGGACCCGATATAAATCAAGTTAAATAAAAGCGTATAATAATAAATGTAATGCTTTTGCTATATCTGAGTCTTTTATGATTTATTCTTCCATTTTTAGAAAAATGTATTCATTAAAATAAGGAAAGATTCCCGGATATTAATTTTAATCGATATCTCACCATGTTCTTTGTTTTCTCAATACATTTTCTATAGAAAGAAAGAGAGCAGCCATAGAAATGTAAGCATTTTAGTTGTATCAGCAAATTACATATGACTATGAATAAAAGCAGAATATAACAGCGTGTAAATACAAAGCTAATTAGAGTAAGTTTCCAGATACAATAGACTATAATACATATTGTTGGATTTGATGCAAATGCAGTAAAAATGAGCAAATACGTAGCAAATTCTATTTTAATTAGGTGAAAAAGTTTTATTATATTCTATAATAACATATTTTTCTAGAAATCCTGAAAATAAGACGTTAGCTTCATTGTGTGATAGCTAATAATAAAAATGAAGCCGCTATTAAGGGGCAAGCGTTAGGCGAAATGTACGCAGTTATTACATTAAATATTTATTTAGCATTCAAATTACTATAATAAAGAATAATTATATATTTTATTGATTTTATTATTATTAACCACAGTAATTTAGTACTTTGGGGCACCCTTAGGGATTAGAAAAAAGGGGGACCGAAACGAAAAGCGGGGCAGATACCCCAATTTACGGGCTCCCCGCTAAGCACTAAGAATTATCGCCATTATGCCGATTTGATTTCTTGTAGTTTATTTTACTTTTTTGATCACGTCAATAGATATTATTATTAAATTTTAAAAATATTTCTTACACTCCTTTACATGCCACGGTAGCGGGCTGGAGAGTCCGAGTTCGATTCTTATTTAAAATATCCCACAATCGAATATATCGCGAGAGAAAATTTTAATCTATACGTCAATTTGACGTCATTTAAAGATTTTCTGAATACAAAAATACACAAAAGACGTCATATTGACGTAGTAGTAGTAGTATAATCGGTCATAACCAAAACGATAATCACAAAAAATTAATATTTTTATCATAATATTACCATATTTCATAAAAATTACTAAATAATAATAATAATATATTAATTTCTCGTTTTAAGTAAATTAAAATTTTTATCAAACGATTGAAATCATATATATCCACACACACGATATCGATGGTTGGTGTTAACCAATCAGATCCAACCACGACTTTGAGAAGGATCTGGAAGCCGGTCGTTCTCTTTAGTAAATCAGGAAAAAGACGATGCACTTGTGATTAAATTATCTTTAACTAATTTAGGAAAAAAATAACATGAAGGTAAGTTTACACTTTAAAAACGTACTGAAATATCTCGCTGATACATTTTATTTATATAAAAACAAAAGATATATTTAATATCGAGTCAATTGAATTCAACTCCATTAAAACGTATTTTCTAGATTAAATTCGATCTATAAATTGCTTTCGACTAGATTCATTCGCTTACTTTGCTCTCTGATTGGCTTAGAAATTGATATTCTGTAATTAAATGCGTCCATTTCGGTAAGTAAATGAGTTAGAGAAGGTAAAAACGCAATAAAAAGCTTTAAATTAAACTGTTCTGTGGCTTATTATATTGGAAAGGATCAAATTTTCACTGAGATCTTTAAAATTTGGCTGTAAAATTGATCATATATATTATCTTAACAAATGTTCATTATAATTGGTACTGTATTCAATTTAACAAACAATTAAAGAAGGTAAAAAGTTATTCAAAAATTGTGTTTAAATACGTCCAAAAGTTTCCTTTTTACGGTACAAAAATCATCCCGAATTTCGAAATTCAGCTTTAAGTTTATACGCGACCTTCCCTATAAGTGACTTGATTTTTCCTCGTATTCTGCAATAAAGTAGGTATTTGCACTAAAGTTTGGCAATCGTATATCCTTACTCCCTCGAAAAAACTTTTTTCGGGAGGAGTAAAGGTGCGTGATCCGTAATTTATGGGTCTTACTCAATTAACGTGGATGTGATAATTCCCAAAAAATTAACTGGTGTATTGAGAGTGAAGGTGCTACGTGTTTACGCGTTAAAGGAAGTAAAGGGTGGAAAAATTCATTAACGAGGTATTAAACTTGCAATGATGTGTTATTTAGTGACACGCCAGATGGCAAAGTAACTGATAGGGAAAATATCAAAATTATCAAAAAGTTAACAGATTTTTGCAGTGTAAATTAATTTAACTTTTTTTATGGATGAAGCTGTGCGTAAATTTAAATTGATCGAAGGTTACAAATATTATAAAATTAAATTGAAAATCAAGTATGATTACAATAAAAATAAACTATGTTTGCAATCTAAAACTATCTTATAATTATTCTAATTATTTTTGTTGTTGATAAGTGCTCGGCGAAAACGTATATTCCAACCAGATTGATGATTTTCTTCAGTATTAACAAATTGTTATAATCATAACGGGAAATGAAACTAGCTTCTTTCCATTGTAAATCTAAAATGATCGGTTTTGATTCATTTGATTTCACACGTCCAAAACATTTCTGTGACTCAATTTATGAACTTTTGCTAAGTATAGAAATACCAGTAATACCTATATTTCAATTTTGTTAGCTCTGGGTTGTTTGGATTTTTTTGTATTTATGAAAATGATCTAATATATCAACTGTTTTGGCTTATTTAGTTTTGTATGGCAATGAAAAGTTTCTTTACACACATGATAATAGTGAAAGAAAAATAATAAATGATAAATCAGAAAAGTGTAGAACGTGCTCAACAGTTGAACATGATGAAGAATTGACCAGAATGAAGATATATTTGTATAAAAAGGTTTGAAATTGTAAGTAAAATAAAAGTTCACAGCTTCATATAGGAAAGTAATGAGGTATTAAGTGTAAAAACAAGAAGAAATTTAGTTTTTGGGTATATTAAATATATACTATAGCAGTTAACCTGACAAAAATTGACTTTTCCATCCTAAAATTTACTAAAATTTAAAATTTGGTTCTGAATTTATCTTAGAAATTTACACAAATGACTACTAAAAATTTTCTCTCTTAATTCTGTGATAAAAATATTTTTCACTAAAATTTCAATTATTCTAAATTTATAAGTTTCTATAAAAAAGTCAAGAGAAGAAAATAGATAAAATATACATAGTAATTAAATATTCTAGAATTACGATGTAGGCCAATAAATTGTTGAATCATCATTACTTCAAAGATATGCAAATTTATAATCTAAAACATCTTATTTGGATTAAAATTTCATTTAACCTCTAAATCTCCTTAATAAAAAATGGGAAAAAATTTTTTAAAAATGTGTAAGAAGAGTTCTTGGCAGGATTTTGATAAAATTGTTTTAAAAATGTGTATCAAGGAAGTTGGATATATTTATAGAATACAATGAAAAAATTTACAATTTTAAAGATAATACTACAGTATATATACGTATTAGCTATTGTCTGCTTTACTCCTTCATTAAATAAAATTTACAGATATTTTTAAACTTATGTTAATGATTTTTTCTGCTTATTGTACTGAAAATTATGAAAAAGTGAATTTATGTTAAATTAGTATTATTAACAATAATTCGGTTATATTGAATTATTTAGATAAATTTATATTTTGAGCTTACACTTTAAAAATAGGCCATGCATGCCTGTACATTGCATGTTAAAAATATAAAATTCATCCTAGAATTATAAATATAATTATTGTATATTTTTCATTAGATGTACAATTGTTATTTTGTTATAAACAAGATTTAAGTATTTTCCTTGTATTGTAATAAAAGGAAAGTTTGTATAATTTGGCATGATTTGAATAGATCTTATTATTAAAATAGAATAAAATATAGTTGCGTATTACTTATTTTTAAAACATTTTGCAACAAATTTCTTTGATTTCATTCTTTTTAATTAATTGACTTAAAGGATTAAACTTTGAATTAAAATTATAGAAATTGCCACTCTGAAGTGTTTCTAGAGAGTATTTCTTTACTTTTGGTATATTTCTATGGGAAGGATGAACTAGTCACTGTGGTTACTCAACTGAATCAATCAATGCACCTTTAACAATGAGAGAAGTTAGCATTATTTAAACTTTATCCAGTGTTAAGATGTATTGGTTAATTGATATATTTCTATATTTAATACTTCCTGCATTGGAAGTTAGTCTTTGCAAATGCCTGTGCAGACAGATATTTTTGTTATTTTCAAAACATTGGAAAAAAAATCAACAATATTTGTCATTATATTTGGGATTTGTTACTTTGTACTTTTGTTAACATTAAACAATTAATAGAATAAACATTAAAAATTTTTTTAATTATAATAAATTTTTTTAGATTTGAAAAAAGTCTGATGTATATCAATCACACCAACTAAGATATAAAAAAAAGCTTCAAACATTTGGCAACTTATTTTGGTGATTCTATGTATTTTTGACCTAGCAGTATCAAAAGTTTTACAAGCCAATAACATTCTGCCAGCAATCATTTTACAAAACATTGAAATATATTACAATGTATATCACTTTGTGGAAATGATGGTTTTTTTTTTATTAAATGTACTGTACTTCCTGCATTGACTATAGATGTGTCTAAGCTGTTATTCTAAGTCTACCTTAGAATAACAGCTAAAACTGTAAATAAGTGAGACTGCTATAGACCAGAAAGTTTAATGCAGAATAATTAACCATTAATATTGAATTGAAAATTACTGTAATTTGTACTGTTTAATATATTTTAATAAGAAAAACATTGTGAAAAGTTATTGGATATAGAGAAACAATTTTAAAAATATTAATATGTTACATTTTCTGTAATTTTAAAGTATTTATCTTTTTGGATCATTCAAGGATTAGGCAAGTTTGTCCATTTGATCTTCAAAGGTAAATGATGATAACTTAAACAACCATTGCTATTACAATTATTATAATGATATGATTATACAATTAATCATTAATTAACTAACCAAATCAAGTATTTTTTTAAAATATCTTATAAATTTTAAATTTTAACTTTTTATAACAATAGTTTTGCTTAGTGTCTGCCGATTATATAATAATATTATTTATTTACAATTGTATGAAAATAATGAAAAATATATTACATACATCATCCTCAATCAGTTTGGATTACTACAATAAGTTTTAGTAGTCAGAGGTTTGATTTGTATACAAGGAGAGAAAAACTTTGGTTGCTTTGCAATTTGAACACCAACTATATAGTGTATTCACTTAGCCACAAGGCAAATCTCATCATTAATTTTTATTTAGTTGATAAAAATAAAAATTAATGATGCGATGTGCCTTGTATTTAAGTGAATACACTATATAGTTGGTGTTAGAGTTGCAAAACAATTACCGGCACGGTTTCATAAGTACTAAATAAAAATTTGCTTTGTTTTTTCCTCCTGTCAACATTGGTTAGTAAGAAACACCACAGTCCTTATTGGTGTATTTAGTATGTGTAGCAGGTGCATAGCATAATTGCACTGCTGTAATAAAAAAGGAATTAGTATGATTTTGTATTCACATAGTTTAACAAGAAAAAAATTTTATTGGCCCTTGGATCAGGATGTTCTGACATCGTTTGACTTTTGGCTCATGTTAAACCTTTCTTTACACGCATCAGCGGTCGAATATGGAGACTTGGAGTAAGAGAACAAAGGAGGAAGTCAAAAGATGACAACCTGGAAGTGAAGCACTTGGATACTAATTTAACATTAAAGCAATTTATTTAACACAAATAATTAACACCTAATACATTCATCAATTCAATATCTAAAACATTCAAGGATATAACAACATATAAGCAAATAACTAACATTTTATCATCAAAGGTCTGCATATATTTATCTCCCTACAGAGAGAGATTCAATTGGTTTGTGTGTTGATATAAATACCTTTGAAATATTAGAGCTTCTTCTCAATGGTCACTCAATGCTTATCTCGTAGTATTGGAGAGGAACAGTTCTTAGATAAACAGTTCTGCTTAAAGTGATAAGACAATGTGACATGCTCAGACTATCCTTGGGCATTGTGGCAAGCAGGGCTGTGGAGTCGGAGTCGTGGAGTTTTGGTGTTTTAGTTGCAGTCATCAAAAAATCTGCCGACTCCGACTCCTTTTTACTTACCAACTTTTTATGTATATAAAACGGAAAAGTATTGGAATCATGTCAAATTTGACCATCCAAGTTTTTCTTTTTTTGCAAACATACATGTTTGGAGACCTCCTGAACCCCTCAAAAAAGTCAATAAAGGGGAAAATTTGCACGCGTGTGTGTGTGTTGGCGTTTAATTTGTTTATTTTCTGTTCTGAGATATTAAACAATATCTCAGAATGGGTAAAGTTTAAGAAACAAAATGTGGCACTGTAGCTTGTGTATAAAGGGGCATTAATACTATTAAATTTTGGCTCTTAATTAAAGGTCGACAGGGTGAAGACATAAAAGTGGTCATGTGTCATATCTCTTAATAAATATTTTACTCATTATTAGCGCTAAAAATTTAAAAAAATAAAATAAAACTCGTCTGTACCCTCAAAGAAAGCTTTTTTGCCATTTTATAATAGTACAGTAAAACCCGTTAAGTTGTTCTCGCCTAAGATGCTACAATGTATGTGGGGACACGATTTAGTTAAACCACTTTGACGCTTAATAACTAACTTGTGTTAAATCATCTGACTCCGATTCTGACCACAGAAATTATTAGGCTTCAAACATGGTGAACAAAATCATGCCCCCCTCACACAGCCTAACATCCACACATATAGAAAAAAACCTCGAATCTTTTGCATATCTCGAAATTTCAAGGTGTCCTGAGCCCAAAAATATAAAAATTTGGGAGGGGTCATTTTTTGACCGAGCGCTACACTTTTCCTCTGTTATATATAATAGCCAGAAAAGTAAAAATTATCGAATACATATTTATATAGGCCTATTACTTAGAGAAGTCTTTTAGCTTTGGAATAAAACTATATTCCAAAGCTAAGAGACATTCTATCTTTATTAGAACTCTATTTATTGAATCTTTTATTCTGAGGTCATGTGATGACATCAGAATTTCTGGGTCTCTTTCAGTAACAAGTCCGCCCCTGGTTGGAGTCGGTAGATTTTTACGCGATTCCACAGACCTGGTGGCAAGAGAACAACAGGCAAAAGGTTGCACTTGTAGAATGAGTGATGAATGAATAAATTCTCTAATTTTCTCTCACCTTCTTTTATTCTCTCCTCTTTCAACTGCATCTGTATGTCCAGATTTGGTAAAAATCATGCTGGGAGCTGGACCATTGTCCAATCCAAGATTTTCTGCAAAACTTCATGAGTCATTGGTAAGATCTTGTTAACTTTCTTGTAGAATTTGCTTTCTTTGTTAATGTTTTGCTTTCTTTCCATAATAAATTATATAATTTAATGTATTTAACAGAAATAATAGCCTGGGTTTTCACAATAATAAAAGAAATCAATCTCTCTTACTTAGCATTCTGTCTATATTGTGTTGTAGTGGGTCTGCTTGCTTGATATTCAGGATGGTAATAAGAACTGCATTGCTGGCTATGTAATTGACTTAAAATTGATGTAACTGTCACATAAGTAACAACAGCTGTGGGTTTGAGTCTCGTTCTGGGCAGATTCTTTTCTTTCACAAATTTCTAAATTGTGTATTAAATATTAATTTTATTATAATTATTAAATTTAATAAGAGATGGCATCTAACGCCTATCTCTAGTGCCAAATTATTCAGTATTTAATAACTATTAGTAGTGGGAATGTAGCCTGGTTTAATCCAGTAATCATTTTGCTTTGATGTAATCATCGGGCTATAAATGTTTATATATGAACAACTACATTCATTGGCTAAACAAGATTCTTAAATTAAAAATGCTTGGATACTATGAACTCTTTTCCTCTGCTCTTTTTATAGTTGCCTCCTAGTTTTGGGTGATCAATATAACTAATCTAAATTATCTATAATAGCTAAGGTTGCCAACTAGGGTTTCTCATTTCTCAGGAAATTTGCCTCCACCGGGATTATGGGAAAAATAATTTCTTTTCCCGGGATCCCGGGAAATTCTGGGATGCGATAGTAAAATAGAGTTTTATATGAATAAAAAAGATCATACAGGAATATCATAAATTTGAATAATTTAATATATTTTCTAGTAAGTAACTAAAAGTGTAGGGCCAATCTCACCCATACGGACATGTTAGGCTCAATTAATTTATGTTCTCCTACATTATAAGATGAAAGTAAAATAAAGCGTTTCATTGGGAGTTTTAATGATTACGAAAAAAAANAAAAAAAAAAAAAAAAAAAAAAAAAAAAAAAAAAAAAAAAAAAAAAAAAAAAAAAAAAAAAAAAAAAAAAAAAAAAAAAAAAAAAAAAAAAAAAAAAAAAAAAAAAAAAAAAAAAAAAAAAAAAAAAAAAAAAAAAAAAAAAAAAAAAAAAAAAAAAAAAAAAAAAAAAAAAAAAAAAAAAAAAAAAAAAAAAAAAAAAAAAAAAAAAAAAAAAAAAAAAAAAAAAAAAAAAAAAAAAAAAAAAAAAAAAAAAAAAAAAAAAAAAAAAAAAAAAAAAAAAAAAAAAAAAAAAAAAAAAAAAAAAAAAAAAAAAAAAAAAAAAAAAAAAAAAAAAAAAAAAAAAAAAAAAAAAAAAAAAAAAAAAAAAAAAAAAAAAAAAAAAAAAAAAAAAAAAAAAAAAAAAAAAAAAAAAAAAAAAAAAAAAAAAAAAAAAAAAAAAAAAAAAAAAAAAAAAAAAAAAAAAAAAAAAAAAAAAAAAAAAAAAAAAAAAAAAAAAAAAAAAAAAAAAAAAAAAAAAAAAAAAAAAAAAAAAAAAAAAAAAAAAAAAAAAAAAAAAAAAAAAAAAAAAAAAAAAAAAAAAAAAAAAAAAAAAAAAAAAAAAAAAAAAAAAAAAAAAAAAAAAAAAAAAAAAAAAAAAAAAAAAAAAAAAAAAAAAAAAAAAAAAAAAAAAAAAAAAAAAAAAAAAAAAAAAAAAAAAAAAAAAAAAAAAAAAAAAAAAAAAAAAAAAAAAAAAAAAAAAAAAAAAAAAAAAAAAAAAAAAAAAAAAAAAAAAAAAAAAAAAAAAAAAAAAAAAAAAAAAAAAAAAAAAAAAAAAAAAAAAAAAAAAAAAAAAAAAAAAAAAAAAAAAAAAAAAAAAAAAAAAAAAAAAAAAAAAAAAAAAAAAAAAAAAAAAAAAAAAAAAAAAAAAAAAAAAAAAAAAAAAAAAAAAAAAAAAAAAAAAAAAAAAAAAAAAAAAAAAAAAAAAAAAAAAAAAAAAAAAAAAAAAAAAAAAAAAAAAAAAAAAAAAAAAAAAAAAAAAAAAAAAAAAAAAAAAAAAAAAAAAAAAAAAAAAAAAAAAAAAAAAAAAAAAAAAAAAAAAAAAAAAAAAAAAAAAAAAAAAAAAAAAAAAAAAAAAAAAAAAAAAAAAAAAAAAAAAAAAAAAAAAAAAAAAAAAAAAAAAAAAAAAAAAAAAAAAAAAAAAAAAAAAAAAAAAAAAAAAAAAAAAAAAAAAAAAAAAAAAAAAAAAAAAAAAAAAAAAAAAAAAAAAAAAAAAAAAAAAAAAAAAAAAAAAAAAAAAAAAAAAAAAAAAAAAAAAAACCTGCTTTCAGCAAAAATAAATCATCAGTCAGAATTTAAATTAGGTAGACATTTATTTATTAGATTCAATATTTTAAACATTTTTATATTTTTATTAACAAAATTGTTAAGTTGTTTTGCCAGCATTAAAGAAAACAATTTGCCAAAGAAAAGACTTTTACTATAAATTTTATTGAATTCAAATTTCATTTAAAAATGTTTATTTTTCTAGACAAAATAATTGTTGACATGCTTGCTCTGCATTAATTCATTTACTTTAATCAGTTTTATATTAAAAGAAATATAATAATAAATTTAATCTAACTTGGTAGAATTTTAAAAAAAATTTTAATAAACACTCAATCACACACAACTTTGAATGGCACAACAAAAAGATTTATTCAACTGGAAAACTAACATTTTTGATCACAGCAATGTACCAGAATGTAAAATTCTATTTTTTACATTTAAACATGTTTGGCCTTTAATTATTTCTGTCTGTCTGTTAGTATATGTAAATGTTCAATTTTTGGAACATCAACTTGATGATCACTAAAAATGATCAAAGACAGTTTTCCGGTTGAATAAACCCCTTTTGCTGCTAATCAAGGTTATGTAATTGAGTGTTGTACTGTAGCAATTATGGATTATTTTTAACAAAATTTTTTAGACATTTGTAATTAGAAATTTCATCGTTTTTGGTGATGCTATTCTATCCATTATTTTTACTAGATTTGTCACGACGGTTAAACACAGAAAACAACTTTTACTCCTTACTTCTGTGTCTAACCACTGTGACAAATCTAGTAAAAATATTGGATAAAATAGCCAATCATCAAAAGTGATAATGGATTCTACTAGATACAATGCAAACAATAATAACATAGAAATTTTATATTGAGTTTTTTTGCTATAATTGATAAAACATTATTCCAGAAAAATCAATATATGGAAATGACATTGGAATCGTGAAATTTTATCAGATATATTGATTTCTGTTGTTTTACTATACTCATCAGATATACTGACAAAGTCAGATGATGTGCTGAATTATTGGGCTATAATAAAGCTAAGTAAAATTTACTTATAAAGTTACTTAGCCTTATTATAGCCTGATAATTCAGCATGTTGTGTGGCTTTAATTAAAACTAATTGTGTTTATGGAGTTGTGTATATGTAGATAACTGATCACTTGCCACATATTTTTTGTCGTGTATAATTATTTTTACATATTTGTAATGGTTATTAACAATAGAATGCAGATTTTACTAATGAAGTGAAAATTATTCATTTTAAATTAATGAAAAGAAAACAAATTCTTATATTAAATTTTAAAAAACTTATTGTTTTGGTATATTTTACAATTAAGTTTGATAAAATAATAGTAATTACAAATTAACTCAATTATATATTTTTATCTAGTTAAAATCATAGATTCAATTAACCAAGACCAAATGAATCAAGGTTCATTGTCTAGATTTCTTTTGGGTAGGTAAATGTAATTTTTTATTTTTGGACAGCCAGTTTAAAAGAGATCGTTTCTTATTTAAAGACTAAATAGACTTTAGAGATCATAGTATTGTACTTTTACCTTACTAACAGTTCAAATCACATAGCTTATAACTACTATATACTCTGGCACAGTATGCTTGCTGGTAAATTATTTAAAAAGTGTTAAAATGATACTGTGATATTGTTTACTGAAGTCATAATTTTGATGAATGTTGAGATTTTTAGAAATTGTAAAGTAGTTAAAAATTAAATTGATTATATTCTTCAAAACAAAATTATTTAGTACTGGTGTGGTCTGCAAATGAAATTTTTGTTCTTGGAATGTATATTATTATATTAGAAAGTACTCAGCAAACCACAAAACATAATATACAAATATTTTCTCGGCAAAGGTAGTGTTATTTGTATGTTATGTCTTGGAATGTATTTTACTTTCTATAATTATTCTCTTCAGTTCTTGGCAAACTTGATGTATATTGCTTTTATCTAGACATTAATAATTTTTGAACCTGTTTTGCAAAATATTTATCAGAAGTAATAAGGAATATTTATTATCTGCTGATAATTCCTGCTGTTGTTGTTAAAACTTGTATTATTCATTTAGAAACTGTAATAATTAAAACAGAACCTTAGTGGATGCTTATTTTCATTACTTGGTCTTAAATAAAAATGAATATTAAATTAAATTACAAAGCAGAGTAAATGGTTTCTTGAAGTATCTGTATTATTTTGCTTTTCAGTCAATAAATTGGGATATTATATAACAAACTCAAAACAGTATTCTATTTAATTTTTCTCAGTAAACTGTCTTGTTTTAATTCATTACAATTATTAATGAAATTATGTTAGATTGATTATTCCAGTTTACCCTAGTAATTTCTATTAATAAATCAGAATTTAAAAATTAAATACAGCATAGTTCACCAGAAATTTTAATTTATATATTCTGGTAATTATCATATTTAATACTAGATGACAGCTTAAATGTCTACTTTAGTCCAAATTGTGTAATATCTTTAAATTACTTACCCCAATTAAAATCAGGAAGTATTTAATTAATTGTTCTATTACAGGTTTGTGTGGATTTTTTAAAAACCTAAAGTTTTTGGCTTTTCTTCAGTAACTTATCACAGAAGGAATTTCTTGTGTGATAAGTTACTGAAAAAAAGCCAAAAACTTTAGGTTTTTAAAAAAATCCTCGGGAAGTTTTTTTTAGTTTAGCAGATTGTAAAGCATTTCAATAGTATATGAAACATTTTTATTCTATTATTAATAGCAGTTTTGAGGATTAAAATAATGCAATCAATATAAAATAGTTAACATTGTTATATTAGTTTTTTGAAAAACTATAATTTATTCTTTTAGGAAATGCCTGCATGCACATGTGCATGTATCTAAATACTCATTCACATTCATTTATTTTTTTTACAGTTTATAAACTAATTTGTAAATGATAGTAACCTATATATTTCAACTATTATATTCAGAATATTAATATTTCTTCATAATTTCATTTATTTGTATATGTTTACATGTTGTTTCTCTATTGAGATAAATATAAAGATAATTTTACATTATTCTTATTTCATAATTAAACTTTAGAATACATAATCATAAACAAAACTGAGATTTGATAAAATGAATAATTTTAGAATTATCTTTTAACAGTCTGGTTTTATATGAGATTGATGCTTTTAAAAATCTTGTCAGTTTAAAAAAAAATTTATATATAGATTAGCTCATTGTTAAATCCTTTAAAAGCTGATGATATAAATAGAAATCTATTAAGTTTTATTTTTAAAATATCTGATGAAATCTTAAATATTGTCTAAAATAATACCAGTATAAAAAATGAAATGAGTATAATGGTATGAAATTTATTTTTTCTTCTTAGAAAAGCTTGTTAAGATATAAAAAATTATGCAGTATAAGAAATATGTGATTTAACTGCATTTTTTTCATATAAGAATGACATTTAATTTAAAATTAAATGTTTTGCTAAAATTTATTAGTATTAGATAATATTCTTCATTTTCTGTTCTGACATATGTTAACTTTTGTTTACATCATCTGAACTAAATGAGGATTGAAACATGACAACACAGAGGTGGCCGTATACTTAAAAGGCATATTCTTAGAATTTTTAACATGCTGTGAATTTAAGGATATTTTACATTACAAGAACTATATTGAATGTTACATTCATGTAAATTATATATAGAATTTGAGAATATACTGTAATTTTGTGTATAAGTGAAAGTATTTATAATTTTTGTTTTCAGTAATACTGTTTTAGATGTTATTTTCCTTAATAAGAAAAGAATATATGATTTTTATTTTTGTAAACTAGAACAGTAATTAATATAGTAAATATAATATATAATATAATAATATGGTAATATATTTCCAATTTTATAATATACAAGATTTAAGTAATTAAACCTTTTATTTTAAAGTTTATCATCAGTTTATTTGCAATGCACACTTATAAGTTGTTATTGAGTATTAAAACAGAAAATAATACAAGAATGCAACAGAATTGTTCTACTTTTGCATTATTTAGTTGGAATGAATCACTTTGAAAGTTTTGGCATAATGACAAGAGGTTTTGAATTGCATAATGGCAATGTTCTGTTAAAATTCTATAATTATCTATTTAAATGGTTTTGTTTAACAATAATCTGTAGAGTAATTGTAAAGAAAGTGATAGTCAAAAATTTACCAAACAATAGTTTAAACTTTTCTATAAAGACTGTGTTGACATTAAGGAAATATTCTGTTGTGAAGTCATTGTCCTAAGCTGTTATTATTATTATTATTATTGGTATTTGAATATATTTTCCAAATTATATTTATTTGAAACAAGTTATTTTGAGTAGTTAATGAAAACCAATCTAAACTTTATAAAATTAATTTGTAATTATCATCATAATGGCTTAAATGATTCAAGTAGTGATTCAATAATTTGTTTTAACAAATTATTGAATCACTACTCATTTTGATGCCTTTTGTGTCTTGATATCTCAAAAAACATAAAAAATGTAAATTAACTACACAGCATTTTCTTTGTAAAATTATGATATCGACAAAGTTTGCAATGCTTGAATTCAGATAAAACTAAATGTAGAAATAAAGGATATTGTGTACTTATGTTCCTATTTCAGGAGAGTTCTGTACTTTCATTGATGATCTCTTTCTATATATTTTCTAATATTATTAGAGAACCTATATATTATTTCTCTTCTGCCATTTATTTCATTATATTATTTTCCTAATCTCAGTTTTTAGAATAAAATTGATTATAGTTTGGGTTCTGTTCCAAATTGGAAACAGATACCAATCAGCTATTTCATTTCTTAAAGAAATTAAAGATTTCATTTTGATTGAAATCTTTGTAATTGATAGTCTTTATGATACAGTGATACCTCGGTTTTTATCGCTAATCTGTCCAAAAAGAATTGGTGAAATCCGAAACTGATGAAAACCGAGGCAATTTTTTCCATACGAATCAATGTAAATCCAATTAATTCATTCTAGACACTCCAAAATACATACCAAAAACACATTTTATAGAGAATAAATATAGTGTTTAATACTAAAAACAAATAAGAAATGAATATAAAATGAATATAAAAGACTAATGTAATGAATAAATGAACATTTAACATGGCATTTGAAGGGTTGGATTCTGGAATCTTTCTTTGGTCCTATGATGGAACTAAAAGGAAAGGAAAGCAATGGAATTGGTTAGCTAGATGTGCTGGGTAATGGTCACACAAGAAACAATACCACTCTGAGCAGAAAAAATGTATGGTTGTCCCTTGTTTTTGCAAAATTAGCAGTGAGCACATGGGCACACCAACAAAATCTGAGGCAACTGACAAAAACTGAGACAAATTTTTCGCGAGGTATTACTGTAATTGAAATATGATAAATTTTGGAATAGTATTGTGAGAATTTGGATTCCTGTGTAAATTTTCACATGTCGGTAGTTTTTATTTTTATCATTATTTCTTTTTCCCCCCTCATTGAAGTAAAGGATAGACCTTTTGACCTTTAACTGTACTGCATCACTTATAAAGGTGACCTTCTCAATGTCATGGAACATTCTCCCCTCACCATAAGAACTTTATTCAGTGCCACCTTTGATACAACATATAAATAAGTGGCTAATTAGCAAGAACCTTCATCAGTTACAAGTTAGAGGGGAGAAATAAGGTCAACTATAGGGATAGACTGTACGTATCAACTTACCAACGAGGGCTGGTTAGCACCAAAATGATGATTGTTTTATTGTTGGTGGTTTGGTGGGTGCAGCGACAGTGATTTCGCTGACATTTTGACTCTAGCTGCCAGAGGACAATAATTTAAGATGACAGTTTTCTCGTGGATGAAATCAAAGGAACCGTTCGATTACCATAAACAATGCTAGCCGCAAAAGGCGATTGCATAAGATTTTCCCCGATAATTCCCATGCCGAGCCGTATATAAAAATGGGTTGCATTTGCACCTCCAGGCAGACACAACAGAAGCGGACATAGAAGAGTGGACATCAAGGGGATACCAGACCCATACCGCCATACCGTCTGTTGCACCATACTACCAGCCGAAGGAGACTATAATTAGGAATCGCCGATCCAAGAGCATTTTACCAACCTCCCATATAACAAGAGTGGGAAAAGTTAAGCACTTACCCACAATTTGGCACTTTGTCTCTCGATCCTCATTACTCTCTCAATTATAATTTAAGATTCGATTGTATTAAGTATTTAGAGTTAGTTCTTAGGTAGTTAGGTAAAGTCTTATTAGATGGAATTATTGTAACCTTTTTTCATTTGTATTTGTTTGTATAAGTTAGTTAATTAAATATGTTCATATTGTTCAACCTGTGTAATTATTCGGGAACCTGTCAACTTACTCATGTACCTCCCCACTCACATTAGCCCTCCTAAATAGCCATCTCTGATATAAGCTGCCGGTAAGCAGGGAAAAGCTTGAAGTTCTACCCCCTTGGTTCTCACAGTATCATTTAGGAAATAAAAAATAATAATTGTAGGAACTTTATTCTAAGGATTTGTTTAAGTTCTAGATTTTATTTACTTAATCAAGAAGGTTTACTCACCTACCAGTGGGCAAGCAGTTCTGTTACCTGAACACTGGTAATTTGGCCCTGGGTTTATGTCGTCAGGATGGGCTGGTCAGATGGAGTTTTCCAGGTTTTCTCCACAACTTTAATACCTAAATAGAGACCAGTCACTCTTTAAAAGACCTCCTGGAAGTCATCTTTCTTAGGCAGATTACCTAAGTTGTTGCATTGCTATAACTAATAAAACAAACAAGAAGGTTCACATTTACTTTTCAGGGGCTAACTTTCAGGAGGAGTTTGTGGGAATCCCAACTATTTCCAAGAAATCCTTTTTTGGAGAAATTACAGAGGGATAACCCCCTTGCTGGTTTGTGTCATTATTCTGTTAATTATAGTAAATTGCAAATGTTAATTGTAACAATGGTCTATAAAGTAGATCAAAATATTAGAATTTAAGTTATATCACTATATTATCAATCAGTGGATTTAAATCTTAAAACATTTGCATCTTTAAAAATACTTGTGATAGGAAAAATTATAAATTTGAGAGAATTTCTTATAATCTAATATTGATCAAATTTGTTTTAAAAATATTTTAATTTTTTCTAAACCTTCACAATCATCCTTTACACCACAACTTTTCAATGGGTTCATAATTGAGTCCTTAGGGGTTGATGAAAGTTAGAAAAGGGATTAAATATTATTTAATTATTTGATATTTAGGAAAAATTCGAGTTTATTTTGAATAGCTATTAATATAACTTTTCTATTTCACTTCAAAAACGTTTTAAGAAATGAAATTCTACTCGTAAATCGTCTGCATTCTTACTTCGAAAAGCATCATATTTTGATTTATTATCCTTTATTTTGGTGATTCAATTAGGACTACATATTTTACTTTCTTTAAAATGTGACTGTTGTTATTTTTAATTTAGCTATTCTTTGCAATGGCAATTCTTTACAATCCTAATCTCAATTTTGCAATTAAAAGGCAAAATTGAGTAAAATTGTTACGAAAAATTTTAATAAAGTTGATCAGAAATATGTGTCTGTATACAAACCGGTTATAATCGAAATGAATAATGTAATTTTCTTGAAATTTAAGCGAAAAATATACTTATACCGCGAAGTACTTACTGTACAAGTAGCTATAGCCTATACGGTAGCTAATTACTTTAATTTTTGTCGTAGATTATTAATTTTAAGCATTTCTCAAATAATTAATTAATTGTAATTTAGAAAAGTTTATAAAATTCATTACTAAATTGATTCATATTTTAGCCTATAATGAATGAAGCCGTCTACTACATTCTTACATTGTATATTAGAGTAGGTTATATCGTACGCTCATTCAGCATATTTTCGCTATATTGATAAATATATTTATAGAGATAAACTATAATATTGAGAAGAAATTTTATTCATATTCAGNTCATATCTCTTAATAAATATTTTACTCATTATTAGCGCTAAAAATTTAAAAAAATAAAATAAAACTCGTCTGTACCCTCAAAGAAAGCTTTTTTGCCATTTTATAATAGTACAGTAAAACCCGTTAAGTTGTTCTCGCCTAAGATGCTACAATGTATGTGGGGACACGATTTAGTTAAACCACTTTGACGCTTAATAACTAACTTGTGTTAAATCATCTGACTCCGATTCTGACCACAGAAATTATTAGGCTTCAAACATGGTGAACAAAATCATGCCCCCCCCACACAGCCTAACATCCACACATATAGAAAAAAAACCTCGAATCTTTTGCGTATCTCGAAATTTCAAGGTGTCCTGAGCCCAAAAATATAAAAATTTGGGAGGGGTCATTTTTTGACCGAGCGCTACACTTTTCCTCTGTTATATATAATAGCCAGAAAAGTAAAAATTATCGAATACATATTTATATAGGCCTATTACTTAGAGAAGTCTTTTAGCTTTGGAATAAAACTATATTCCAAAGCTAAGAGACATTCTATCTTTATTAGAACTCTATTTATTGAATCTTTTATTCTGAGGTCATGTGATGACATCAGAATTTCTGGGTCTCTTTCAGTAACAAGTCCGCCCCTGGTTGGAGTCGGTAGATTTTTACGCGATTCCACAGACCTGGTGGCAAGAGAACAACAGGCAAAAGGTTGCACTTGTAGAATGAGTGATGAATGAATAAATTCTCTAATTTTCTCTCACCTTCTTTTATTCTCTCCTCTTTCAACTGCATCTGTATGTCCAGATTTGGTAAAAATCATGCTGGGAGCTGGACCATTGTCCAATCCAAGATTTTCTGCAAAACTTCATGAGTCATTGGTAAGATCTTGTTAACTTTCTTGTAGAATTTGCTTTCTTTGTTAATGTTTTGCTTTCTTTCCATAATAAATTATATAATTTAATGTATTTAACAGAAATAATAGCCTGGGTTTTCACAATAATAAAAGAAATCAATCTCTCTTACTTAGCATTCTGTCTATATTGTGTTGTAGTGGGTCTGCTTGCTTGATATTCAGGATGGTAATAAGAACTGCATTGCTGGCTATGTAATTGACTTAAAATTGATGTAACTGTCACATAAGTAACAACAGCTGTGGGTTTGAGTCTCGTTCTGGGCAGATTCTTTTCTTTCACAAATTTCTAAATTGTGTATTAAATATTAATTTTATTATAATTATTAAATTTAATAAGAGATGGCATCTAACGCCTATCTCTAGTGCCAAATTATTCAGTATTTAATAACTATTAGTAGTGGGAATGTAGCCTGGTTTAATCCAGTAATCATTTTGCTTTGATGTAATCATCGGGCTATAAATGTTTATATATGAACAACTACATTCATTGGCTAAACAAGATTCTTAAATTAAAAATGCTTGGATACTATGAACTCTTTTCCTCTGCTCTTTTTATAGTTGCCTCCTAGTTTTGGGTGATCAATATAACTAATCTAAATTATCTATAATAGCTAAGGTTGCCAACTAGGGTTTCTCATTTCTCAGGAAATTTGCCTCCACCGGGATTATGGGAAAAATAATTTCTTTTCCCGGGATCCCGGGAAATTCTGGGATGCGATAGTAAAATAGAGTTTTATATGAATAAAAAAGATCATACAGGAATATCATAAATTTGAATAATTTAATATATTTTCTAGTAAGTAACTAAAAGTGTAGGGCCAATCTCACCCATACAGACACGTTAGGCTCAATTAATTTATGTTCTCCTACATTATAAGATGAAAGTAAAATAAAGCGTTTCATTGGGAGTTTTAATGATTACGAAAAAAATATACTATTTTACTTATCTAAAGATGAAATAAAAAATAAACTAAAGTGATGAAATAAAAAATAAACTAAAGTGCGATGAGTGATATTTACTTTCAGCAAGTCTCCACTGTTCAATGATGCGCAAACACAATACATAGCTATTACATGAACTAACAAGTAGAGATTTGTAAAACATAGGTAATAATATGCAGCAAGAAACCTCAAAATTTCTCTCTTAGGTGAGTCTTCGAGATGCAACTTTTTGTATAATAAATAATAGAAAGAAAACCTGACATGGTAAATTATTATTGAAATGCGAGATTTCCTGGAAAAATAAAATTTCCCAGGATTTTTCTTGTAGGGAATAAACGACGAGAATCCCGGGAAAGAAACCCTATTGCCAACCATCTAGTTTTGAACCAAACTGCCTGGTTCTTGTCTTGTGTCCAGTTGAGAGGTCAAATCAGACAGCAGACAAATTCATCCAAAGTATATACCACAATCATTTTCTAGTAACTTAGTGTAATCAAAATTATCACAGTAAACTATTTCCAAGTTTTTTAACAAAACATTATCCTAAATCAATGTCATCTTTTTTAATGTAGAACATGCATTATTTACTTTTTTGGTGATTCTATACTGATGCAGTTCTGAGCAAATAGGCATGATAATTTTGATATTTTTGGTGATAGTGTTTTTCCATTAGTAACTGATAAATTGACTTATGCTACAATTACATTCACATATCAAACATTCTTTCAAGTACAGTGTAGTTAACAAAACAATATGAAATAATTGGCAATGTATTAACAACCTACTCATTTAAAAACAAAAAAGTTCTTTCAAAAGTAGGCAGATGGCACTGAAAATTAATCAGTCAAATGTGATAATTGGCTGAGAATGAGACTGAAGCTTACTCCTTAAAAATGTATTTATTTATAAAAAAAATTTAATAGTAATATAATGAACATTTTCCATTTGAATAAAAATTGTAGACAGAAAATAGANATAATTTAATAATTTTTTTTCCTAGGTCAGTAAAGGCTATTATTGTGTAATTGCACTAATATTATTATGTACAACGTTAGCCGACGATATAGATGATGATGTAACTGTTGAAGAAAAGGTAGGCAAATTTATATATTGTCTGTGGTATAGAGTTGTATTATATCTGATCAATGCAAATAAATTTGAAAATTTTTAAAAATTACTTTTTAATTACAACAAGAGTGGTATGAATTAATTTTAACTCTTCTGAAGAGAATAAGAATTGAAAAACAAAACTAAATTAATATTCTGAACAAATTACAATTCTTTATTTGAAAATATGTTTGATTTTTGTTAAAATTTGTAAATAACTAGACTTCTTATCACTGCTTGCTGAGTAACCAGATAGTAGAGACTTTTAAAAACGTTTTTGATTTTGTCATTTTCAGCCATAAATACATTAAATGGAACATAAGTTTAAAATAAAAGAACAAGCACTTTAGAATTTGAAATTATGATGTGAAATAAGTTGAGTTAAAAGTGTTAACATGAAAATACAATAGAATTTATGTCTTTAGATAAAATATAAACAAATAGCAATAGTAAGCCAATATAACTACCATCTTACACTAAATCAGCTTTTAACCTGTTTACTAATCTTGTGAAATCCATGCTGTCTGGAATGGGCTTTAACTAACACTAAGTCATTTGTCATTTCAATTGATTACAGTATGTTTGTATATTTAGTTAGGCAATAAATGTATGGGTAATTCCATGGAAAAGTGGACATTCTAGGGTGAAAATTTTTTTCACTAAATAATACTTTTTTNATATAAAGTTAAAAAAAGATAATAAAGAATAATTCTCATTATGGGTTCAGTCAGACCCTCAATGGGGCGGCTGGGGGTGAAGGATGGGGCCTGACATATTCAAATGGACCACTGCCTGAAAAATTCTTGGGGGGTTTTTTTGGGACCCCTTCCAGATTCAATCCTAGGTCCCCCAGAATGGTAGGTTACCATCTTGATTGCTTAGCCGTTTGACTTCATAAAAAGAGGGTTAGGAAATATGACTTTTATGGCTTCAATTTGAGAGCAGGTGTTAATTAGTTAGTCTGAAAATTAAAACAAAGTGCAAAAAATGATAATTAATAAACATAAATAGTAAATTTATTTATATGTATTTACTTACATTTTATGCCTCATTTTTTGTTAGTTTTTGTTTTACTTTAATATTGTTCATTTTCATATTTTTTTATTTTTATTTTAATTGGAATATTGTTTTTGGAGATATTTGTATAAAGAATAATTTATAAAATACTATTTACATTGTACATTTTAATTTTTATTTTAATAATTTTAATTGTGTAACAAAAATAGTTAATTTCCAATTAAATTTTTTCCAGTTTATTAATAATTTTGTAAAATTCATAAAAATTTATTAAGAGACAATTTAATAAATTTATACATTTGTAATAGATTACACTATTGTCGATAAAGAGGTGAGTGCAAATGTTCTTTTGTTTACTTTGTTAATTAAATTTTCTTGGAACCTTATCTAAATAAGCCAAATCTGCTAGCTCACCAAATATACTGCTTTTTGACTGAGTAGACTATAATATTGACAATGGAAGTGGGACATGAATTTTTACAAGCTCTAAATCCTTGCTGCCTCCTTCTAGGAAAAGGCAAAGGGGAGTCTCCTTTTCACTTGGAAATGCAAATTTTAGGTCTCGCTTTTATTATTGACAATAGATAATAACTATATAGATTTTTTAAAGTATATTAAAATGAAAAGTGAACAAACAGTTTAAATGATAACTGGATTTTCTTCTTTGTTGAGAGACATCTGTCATACAAATATTCATCAATATGTACTATTCTTTATCATATCAGTTCTATTATAGACTAATATTGATATGCTTATGTGTTGATGATTGTGACTGTACCAGAAATTCATTCTTCTTTGTCTATGTTGACTAGAATAGGTTACCTATTATATAGTTTTTCAATAGTCAAAACAAATTGCTCTTATGGTATTTTATTCAGAGGTGCCTATCTGCATGTACAGTCGACCCCCCTATAAGATATAGATACGTTCCATTCTTTAGGAATCCGATTTCTTACGAGTCGTTCCAATCACAGCCCAACACGTGTCAAGTTTACGGACTACGGCTGATTGAAAGGTTTTCTTCCATAAAATTAATCGATTCTAGACTAATCCGACTCAACATTTCCAAAATACGTATATTTTTTTTGAGTTTTATAGGAATCGTAATTATAGGGACCGTAATTATAGGGGGG
>NW_019385265.1:342528-345213 GCF_000671375.1 Centruroides sculpturatus
ACAAGAAATGTATAAAATTACAGTACTGTATTAGACTTACGGTACCTAATTTACATACTGACAGACGATAGTTAGCGTAAAAATCTCCGTAGCGTGGCGCCACGCTAGACGGCGGAAATTATATATTTAATTATAACAAAGTTACAATAAGTTAATATATAATTATATATACAGTACCTAATTTATATATAATTTATATAAAACTGTCCAGATGATAGAAATCTCTCCATAGCGTGGCGCTACAGACGGCGGGAAAGTAGTTCGGCTGCCCGATGACGTTTGAGGTAATTACAGGGGGTTTTTACTGTTTTTTACGGATATCGGTCACAATTTTTTCGTAGTTTTATAGGAATCGTAATTATAGGGGGGTCGACTGTAATATAATCAGAAGTAACTAGAATTTTGTTTTCTTGTATTCAGAAAATCTTTATAAACATTGATTACTCATCATTTGACTTTATATCTTTAGTGTTCTGTAAAAGCCATTTGAAAAGATATTCATTACAGTTGAAGAGATGAAAGATAAAATGGACGTGGAAGACAGGAAATTTCTCTCTCACAAAAGCTAACATCCTTCAGCAGCAAGGTCATTGATATGCTTAGGGACTTTGAGACTTGTGTCAATGAATATAAATACTTTAATTTTACAGTACAAATTCAGAATTGACAATGAGCATAATAGATATTGAACATTTATTTAAAGTAATAATGCTTAATAACTACTTACAATAAATCAGTTTTCAGTTATTTCATAATACAAAACTGATATATAAAGTTAAAAAAAGATAATAAAGAATAATTTGAAATAGTTTCATTACTATAATATGGTAATTAGTCTCTTAATATAATTAGTAATAGTCCAGTAATTTATTTTAATTATCCACTTTCAATTGAGTATATATGTGGTACGATCCAAAAGTTTGGGGACTGCAGTAATGTATGACAACAAAAGCATGTATTTGAAGTTACAGCATATGAAATTGATTCTATCAAACCTTTCTACGTGTTCAGGTTGGTTTCACCCATGTCACGTGATTAAACCACGAGTGCTGTTGTTTTCTTTTGGAGATAGTTACCTTTGATTTGCGACGTAATAAAAATGGAGTTTCAAGAACAGTGCTGCAACATTAAATTTTGTCAGCGTTTAGGTAAAACACCTATGGAGATTTTAAAATTGCTAAGAAAGGTATATGGTGATTTTACCATGGTGAAATCAAAGGTGTATAAATGGCATCGGCATTTTAAAGAGGGCTGAGAATCCATCGCAGATGATGAACGCTCTGGCCGACCTTCAAACTTCACAGAACGGGGAAAATGTTGAGTTGGTCTCTCAATGTGTTCGTAAAGATCATTGCCAAACCCTTGAAAAAATCGCTGCGGCTAATCACTTATCAAAGACTAGTTGCCAGCATATTTTAACGGAAGATATTAACATGCACTGAGCAAAGGAAAAGTCATGATGGAGGTGTTTTTTGATTCTCAGGGAATTGTTCATTCAGAATTTATTCCCGAAGGCAGAACAGTAAACAAGGAGCATTATCTAGACATTTTATGTTGTTTGAGGGAATCCATTTGTCGTAAATGGATCTGGAAAAGTGGAGACTGGTACCTTCTGCATTACAATGCACCTGCACATTGGTCCCAAATGATCACACAGTTTCTCGCCAAAACTCAATTTAATGTGCTTCCACACCCCGTCTATTCACCGGACATAGCCCTGTGTGATTTTTATTAGTTTCCATCAATGAAAAATCATTTGCAGGGATGCCGTTTTGTGTCATCAGATGAGGTGAGAGCAGCATTGCAGGAGGCCTTACAGGAGGTTTCAAAAAATGGCTTCCAGCAGTGCTTCCAGAAGTTATATGAGTGCTGGCAAAAGTGTATCGTTGCCCAAGGTGATTACTTTAAAGGTGGTTATGCATCGGCAATATAAACTTTTTAAGGTAAGGAATTTTAAGCCAAGTCCCCAAACTTTTGGATCGTACTATGTATATATTATATCAGGAATATCTAGTATGATGTCATTAGAATTCTGTGGTGATACTGAACTGTTTCCTGACATCTTTAGCAGGTAATCCTAGTAAAGAAGTCAGGACAGATTTTTTAATTTTGAAATTTTCTACAATGTATGTGCAGATATTGAGAATTTCATTATGCCTAAGATGATGTATTCCAAATCTACAGGATTCCTACACACCTGGAAAGTCAAAGATTTTCATTAGTGTTCAGAAAAAGTCATGGAATGTCAGGAAATTTGTTAAAAATTGTTAAAAAAAAAAAAAGTCAGGGATTTTACTTCCTTGGCTGCCTTGTTGATTTTTTTGCTGATAATATGCTTGACTAAGTGTAGCCAACTGCAGGCAGCAAGAAGTAATGTGGTGCAATTAGGGAATTCGATCCCGGTCCTTATTTCTAATCCCAGGATTTCGGGATTATACTTATTCGATCCCGGGATTATTTCGGTATTGAGGGTTAATAAAAAATAAGAAAATCTTACAGAAATCAAAAATCAAAATTTAGACAAAAATCAACGTATTTTACGGTATATACCTAGTTAATTTAATCACTCTAACTAATCAGACTTACAGTCAGACTAACCAGACTTAAAATCACTGTTTTCATGTTAAATTTATTCTTTTTTAAGCATCACTGAGATCTCTTTAAACTCACATAAATTGAAAAAAC
>NW_019385265.1:347187-362473 GCF_000671375.1 Centruroides sculpturatus
TGAAGGGGTTACACTGTACACTTGTGTTATAACACAGAATGGTTCTAGCACAAATTATGTAGTAGTGAGTGATGACTTGCAACATGATAAGTTTTCAGTGTTTTGTTGTAACCAGCTTATTTTAGAAGAACATCTGAAGAACAATGCACATATTTCCACCCTTCATATATGCTCAGATGGAGCTCCTAGCCAGTTTAAGAACAGGTATATTGTTTCTCTTGTCTGTGAGCCAAAGACTGTTCATCCCAGTTTGAGTTCCATCACTATGACTTTTTTTGGGACAGCTCATGGAAAGGGTCCAGTTGATGGTGTTGGTGGCACAATTAAGAGAGCTGTATGGAGAAGTATTCTTCAGGGAAAAAATGTCATCAACAGTGCAGAGGAGTTCTTTGAAGTAGCTAAAAATGTATCTGACAAAGTTAAAGTACTGTTTCTCTCAAAAACAAAGATTCAAGCCTGCAGAGAAGAGAAGGGACCTGAGTGGACAAGTGAAAATATTCCAGCAATTCCTGGGCTAAAAGGTTTGCACTATTTTCAATTAGGAAGCACATCTGATTTTCAGTGCTGTGAAATTTACCCCAGAGAATTTGTGTGGCCAATGAAAAATGTGTTTGCATGCCCAAGCTATACTGTTGATAAAAATAAAGAAAAAACAGTTACAGACATCTGTGTTGGAGACTATGTAGCAGTTTTGTATGAAAATGTTGAATTTTATGGGACTGTAAATGAAATAGCTGCAAATGGCGATATGCTGGTCAATGCTATGCAGCCTACTAGGAGAGGTTGGGTATGGCCAACTAGAAAGGATGAGATATGGTATGAATCAGATAATGTATTAAAAAAGGTTGATCCTCCTGTTCCTGTTAACTCTAGAGGGGTTATGGTTTTTAACTGAATTTGTACAGTACATTGGAGTTGCAGGTTACATCCGTTACATTTTTAATGTTACATCCGTTACATGTAATTATCACATGACCATCAATAAATGAATAATTTTATAAAAGTTCCAATGGTTTTACTTTTTTTCTGATACTGTGTTATATGTTTCATACGAATTGTGCAATAAAAAAATATAAAGTTTCAGAGAAGTTTGGCATTTCATTAGCTACCAAAAATGTAGTGTCCTTTTCATGTTACATCTGTTACAAAATTTTATAACCAATATTCACCAAAGTTTATTAAGATAGCAAATGTAACTCACTGTTATATTATTTGTCCTAGTTCACACAACAATGCTACAATAGTCTCTTATTTTTAAGAGCAGTAACTTTTTCACATTAAATGAGATTATTGAAAAATCTGGACTGTGTATGTTACATCCGTTACAATGGAACATCCCGTATATTTGCTCAAGAATCCTAATTAGAAATCATCACAACATTCTTCAATATGAACAGTTCATTTCAGAATACCCTAACCTCACATTCTCATGCCCATTGTGTGAGAGAAGTATTAATGTCCTGTTTAACCTGATTTAATGGAGTGAAATTACAATTTGACTAATTAAATTTCTGGAAAGTTTAAATTTTGTAATAATTATCTTATTATTCTTTCAGAATCAATATTCTCTATATCTTTCTAGAATTTAATTATGGAATATATATTAGTTAAATTCATTTAATTAATAAAATTTCTGAAATTTTTATAAAAATTTAGTTTGTTATTAAACTTAACAAAGCAAATTATTATTATTATTAAATAAATAAATAATTAATTTTCTTGTATGTCTAGATTCTGACAATGTGAGTAGAAATGAAAACATTTTAATAAATATATAGCTTATTGTATTTAGTAGAAAAATGAATGGTGTGAGGTGACTTATCTGTTCTAACATACATTTTAAATTAGATGATTATGCAAGCAAGACTAATAAAAATTGTAAATAATTTATTATCATTAACTGTTCATTTTCTTTTGTTTAATTGCATCTTTACTATCACTTCCTTTGTTCCACAAGCAAACATCTATCTTACTTGAATTTTTAAATATGCAGTTGAAAATTGAGCAGTATATTGCATTTGATCAATACAAAATCACTTACTTAAAAATTGTAAAATTCAATCATTTTTTTAATGCACTTTCAGTTTCATCAGAACCATTATAGTACTGATATGTACTGATCTTCCTTTTTAAACTGTTTGTCTGTTCTAACAATGTTTTATTGTTGTTAGAAAAGACAAGTAAAAAGTCTGAGACATGAAAAAAAGAAAAATCTTATCAGTGTTAGATAAGTAGTCTAAAAAGGAAGGTCAATGCTTTCATAGTGTTGTTCCAAGAGCAAAAGTGATGGATGGAAAGGTGACTGAACTTGATAACTTTTACCATATTAGTAAGAAATTAAGACAAAATTTCTCTTTTTAACATTTTATCAATTAATTATTTTGTTGAAATAATAATTTTATCATTTAACTAAAAAGTTTAAAATATTCAATAAAAAAAATGTTTTTTGTGTAATAATTATATTAATATGAACTTCATAAATATTAATAGAATAAAATAAAGCTTTTAGAAATTGTGCCTAATTTTTTGCACACAAGAGACATCTGGGGTCTTTTTCAATGCTTAGATAGGTATCATTGCAAAATCTTATCAGAAAAAATTATGATGAGCAAAATACTCCCAGTAGTGTGTACAGGCCAGAATGCACTGGAAAAGCATTCTTGAAGAAAACACTTTTCTGGGTCTAAAAATTACTACGACTATATATGTACATAGTTGTAAATACTGAAAAATAACTAAAATAAAGGTTTTTTTTTTTTTTTTTAATGTGATTCTTTTGCGGTTTTAGATTTTAGACACTATGTTATGATATTCCTCAGTTGTCTGTTGTTTTCTTTTTAAATACAGGTTTCTCCTACTGCTACTGATGTGAATCCTGAATCCTTCCTTACATGTGTTTTGCTAAGGATCTTTCATGATATTCTGCAGAAAAATTGCTTCATACAAATGTTGAGCTTTTGATTTAACTTGTGATAAAATTTCAAATAATTTTGTATGACAGATCTCTCACAATTTTTGGCATATTTTGCTCACTCATCTTTAAATAGCTTGTTGGTGTGACAAAACAGTGCATGAAACATATTCAAATTCATCAATTTTTACTCTATATTTAAGTCAAACATTAGTAAGTGCACTTAGAATTGTGAAACTTAATATTCAAATGTTTTATGAACATCTTCAAAGAGAGAGGTGATCCTACAACAGATGATACACTTATGGAGCTTGTTAAACTTTTAGAAAAAATTCAAAAATATTTACATTATTTATAGTTCATAAGCTTTAAAAATAAAATGAAAAAATGTACAACTTAAACCTTAGGCCTAGCAGACAAACAGGAAATGTTTTTTTTAATTGGCAATTGCAACAAGAAGATAATTATGATTCAGTGATGATACTAGAGGTTAAAAGTATTCTCTTTAATCTTCTAGTATTACTTAATTCAAGAATACTATAATAATTTAATATTACAACACTAACACTATTCACTAAGTATGTGTGGATAAGTAAAAAAGTTGTCACCACATGGTTACTTAGATCAAATTTTCCTGATTTAGAAGAACACTTGGAATAATAAAAACACAAATACACTCAGTCCTCTTCATATGTCTCTTTGCTATAAGAACCTTCTGGTTTTATAGCTCAATATCAATTTAAGTCCTGAAAAGCTTCAATATACAGCCAAAAAAAATACAGTACAGGTATTTACTGATACAGGCACAATATCCATCTATCACACCTGCAGTTGTCAAAGTGCAGTACATAAAGTACTGTGTTCTGATACATTAAAGTAATTGTTTATACTGTGTTTTATTTTACTTTTTATTATTTATGTTGAAATCAATAGGCAACATTGTTGCATGAAGTTATTAAACTTTGTTTTGGTTTTGAACTTGGAATTCTCATGTGCAGACAAATATGTGAAACAGTCATTTGACTTATGTATTTCTTTCCACATATATGTTGTCATATGCAATTTTTGTTTTTGCAGTATAATTTAAAAAACACTCTGCAACAATATAAATCTTGACTACATTTTGTGTGTAGAGGAGTTTATTTCTGTTTGTGTTTCAGCTTAAAAATGTAGAAACAAGATTGTTGTATATTAAGTCTTTAATATATATTTTTTTAATTGTTTTGCTCTGTATGTTAATTATTGCATTTCTTTTGACAATAAATAAAACAAAAATGAAAAAAAAAATATTTTCAACTAAACATTTCTGATTTTCTACATTTTCTTGTCAAATTGGAACAGATGCTGTGGAATTTGTATGGGTTTGTACACAAATAAATTATTTATTTGTGTACAAACCCATACAAATGTTAATTATGCTTTACAGCCAACTTTTCCAGAATGTATACTAGATATATATCTGGGACTGAGTGCATTCTAAACAAAGCTTGTGAATTTAAATTTTTGTTTAAAAACATAATCTGAATAAGACAAACAACTTGATGTAATCTAATCTCAACATTTACTTTGTGGGATTGAGAAATTATGCTGGTGCTATGCATTACTAAGGCAAATATGTGTTTGTGCTGATCTGTTGATAGTTGTTTTTTCCTTCCACAAAAAATAATGTGCTTAACATTTAAAATAGCACCTTCTCCATCAATATGCAATTGGCTTGACTGCATATTGATATGGGGACTGTTAATGATTTATCATTTGCATATTATCAATATGCAAATGATGGCAGTTGATTTCTATCCCTGTTACACAACAATCCCAAATAAACAAGTAAAATTACAACAAAACACAGGGGGAAAAAAACAGAAAAAGCTATAACATGATACATAAAAACATATATTAAAATACATATAAACAGTGGTATGATAATGTAAAAAGAATAATTGTAAAGAGCAAAAATGCATAACTAAAGATTTTCAAAATAATAATAAGTGAATACATGTTTAAAAATTATGTAAAAAATGTTGACATGTCTGCTTATAATGAAGTAAACATTTCATTGGGTTCATATTATGTGCTATTCGATAGAAAAAAGATCTGTGTGATAAAGACAAACGAAAATGAGGCATATGAATACATGTAGTGTAGAATTCTCTTGAAGAAATCAGAAGTTCTAGTCTTACTCTAGCAACATTTGAGTTATTAGTTTGCAGTAAGTTATTAAATGTATTTAAAAATAGAAAAAATTTATTGAGTTCTCTCAATATTTTTGCAAGTAGAGAGGATGCTCCCAAAGATCAAATGGGAAGACAATAGTCTTATATATATATATATATGAAATAAAGTTGTCCTTATTTACAATCACATTCAGTAAGGAAAGAGTGAAAGGTAAATAACTTAAATAAAATAAAAATATTAATATTAATTCTAGTACAATAGTAAAAATAATTAAAGCATAGAAACTTAATTCAAATGAGTGATTAAAATTATGAAAAAATGGTCTAATTTATATAAAAAATGAACACTAGTCTCTTATTGCAATCTACAGCTGTATTGATGAAGCTGAATTCAAAAATAAAAAATTAATATTAATAAAATTATTAATAATGAGATAACTCAATAGTAGACCTACAGAAGATTATCAACAATTGTTATTACTAAAAATTTTGTAATTTCTGGAATTAGTACTGAATTCAATTTTGGTTAATCATTTTTTTATAGTGATGCTTTATTGTAAAGACAGACATTCTTAAATGAGGTAACTTTGACATTGTGATGGCCTTTTTCTTCTTAAAACAGACAAAAGCTGTTATAACATTAATTTATTAATGTTGGAAATAAATGATAGGGAAAGACAAAAGAATAATTGTTTCATTCTGTGCAAATAGCAATAGATACACCCACAATCAGTGCAAAGACAAGCTCCCATTATTCTAATCTATATACTAGTTTTGAACACTTAATACCTTTTTGTGATTGAAATAATAAAAATATTGATGTATGACAGGGAACAAAATTACAATTCTCTGATACTTTATTTTTTATTTTTGGTACTTTGTCTTTACAAGTTTTTCAAGTGTTGTTTCTCCATATCTAACAATTTCTGGCAGATGAGCATGATGTATTCTAGGTAGAAATTAGATAAACCTTTATGATAAATGTTTATCATAAAGGTTTAATAATAAAAAAAAAATTTATTTCAGAATTTATCCACATATGGTGGCCATAAAATCTTTTCTTGATTACAATTATTATGCAAAATAATTCTAAGTAAAAACATAGTTTGTGACATATTTTAGGCTGATTTCTAGAATTTTTGCTGTTATATTGCACAGACCATGAAGAGCTTAGATGACACTGTAGTCGTCAGTATCAAAATGGCATCTTTGAAGGGTAAAGCTCAATGTGTTCTGTGATTTCGCAGAACAAAATTGATAATTAACATTAGTTAAGAAACTTTTTCTTGGATCTTCATCGCGGCTGTCTTGAAAACACCAGAGAAAGTCACTGTACAAAGATGCTCAGTACATTGGCTAAAGCAAGTTCATTCATCAAATCTTCCTGTTTCAGGGATGATACTGAAACAAAAAACAATGGAAATCACTGAGGTATGGAGTAGAAACCAACTTTAGTGCCAGTGGTGGATGGTCAGAGAGATAAATTGCATTACTGTTTAAAGCACTACTGTATTTTCCTAATTGTAGTTTTGTGGTTTTTTTCAACGTCGTTTTAGTCATCATATTGGATAACTCAACACATTTTCACTTTTCCTTGGGGTGTTGACTTATGCAGACTCTACTGTAATTCCTAAAGACGTCAAAGCTTACAAAGTATGGCTTTAAATTTTCTAATTATTATATTATTTAATTGACTCAATCATAATGCATTGAATAAGTTTTGACAAATTAATTCTGGGTTGCAATTAGTATTTTGCAAACATTTGTCATTGTTTGACAAATAACTGTAAAGAGAAATATTAAAAAGTTTTCATAATTTTTTATAAAACTATAGAATGATTTTAATATATTAGTGTAAGTTCCAAATTAACTTTATTAAATATTTGCAACTAGAATGGAAGAAATGAATGTAGAAAAATAAATGAAATGTTTGTATAATATGTAATTCTTGAATTTGTTTCTTTTATAATAAAAAAAAAGTAATATGTAAATTTCTGTAACATTTTGGATTTATTATATTAACTTCTACAGTACTTTTATTATTAGTTTTCAAAGTAGTATTATATCTCTATAAATAAAGTGTTTTATTAGAAAGAATAAATTAAGCTTTTCATATTAAAAAGAAAAATGCTGCTGGAAATCAAAAGATGTGTTTTATTATCTGAAACTTTTTATATGATGATTGAGTTAAAGAAACAAATATTGGCAAAATTAATTTTAAGTTCATATTCACGCTCAAATGTCAACTAGTTGAATTAAAATGAATGTTAGTTATATGAATACTGGTTAACTTGATTCTCACTCTTGATGATAGATACAGGTGTGTTTTGTAATAGGATTTGATGAATATTGAAATCATAAGATAATGTACTGGTACATCTTTTCATATCTCTAATATAATCTATATAAAACATTCAGAATAAAAAATAGAAAATAAATTGGAATATTAAATTTTTATTTAAATTAGTATTCAAAAATATGAATTAGTTATTTCAGAATTGATTTTAATTTGGCATTATACCAAGTATTATTTTTAGAATTAAATAGGTCAATGACTTTGTTACCTAGCCATCACCTAGGTTCTTAACATATAAAAGCTTAAAATAAATGAATACTTAAATAAATACAAAAAATGGAATATTACACAATAAGATATCAGTCATACCTTATACTTCTGTTCATCCAAATTAAATATAAAAAACTTCTATTGTTACAACCAAATCTATATGTTCAGTTAATTTGAAGTATTGCAGATACTTTTATCCAGTGTTTATTTAAAATCTAATTATTACTTGTATTCAAAGTTTTTTCATACTAAAAATAAATTTGTTAGTATGGATATAAATTAGATGGAGAAAGGTTGAGGTTTTATGTAAGATATAGTTTTATGTAATTTTATAAACAAAATAAATATTTAGAAGAATAAGCAAGTTAAAAAATATTCTATTAAGTAGCCATTTGTAATAGTTTTATCTGTAAAATACTAAATTTTACAACCCTTTTTTATAGGTAAAAAGAGATTTGTTATTATCATACTGATATATTTATCTTTGTCAACACTAATCCACATTTATCAAATATATATGAAGGTTAAGCATATTTTACCACTGAAATGTGGATTGAATTATTGTTCCTTGCTGGTTTATGTAAAAATTAATTATTAATACTTAACCACTCAGCAGTGACTGATGGATATATTTGTCAAGGGTGATCATGTGGCACTGGTGACTGAAGGTTTTTGGTGATATTTGCAAAATTCTTTTGCAGATATTGCCAAAAACTACTGTAACAAAAAAAATTCACATAAAAAAGGAATTATGTAACAATAAAAAAAAGACTTTTACATAACTGTTTACAAAATCTTTTTCTGAAATGGTAATGAGGAAAAAACGTGCGGGAAAATACTTGAAAAATTTCCCATATTTATTCTCCATTACATAGGGATAGCACCATATCTGACTAACCCACTGCTGAAAGGTTAAGCTTTACTTAACTTTCTATAAGAAAGTTTTAATTAAATGTAACAAAATTTTCTTACATTTGAGATTACCAGTCTTTTAATATAAATGTAAAGCTGTCTATATGATTCTCTAATGAGTCAAATCTGTTAAGAAGATGCATAATGACTCTATGTAGTTTTTGATTAATTTAATTACTATAATCTAATTTTAATCTTAAGATTGTGAATAAATCTATAAATATGAATGTAGGATAAAATTAACTAGAGACTGTTAGGGAACAGATGCTAAATTCATTTTTATTATAAACTCATGTTTATTTTTGCCAATTAAATAAGTCAAAGGTATATCAATTAATGGATATATACAGTAAAATAGGTAATTTATAAAATACTTGATTTTAAAAAGTTTTTCTTTTTGTATTTGGTATTTTCCTGATTTTAGTTTTGCAAACATAAAATCGTACAGGTTGGTTATAATTAAAGTTACCCTACTCAGATCTATATAGAGCTTGTTCTCGTTACCATATTTTGATGATATTTGGTATATATGTTATATGGACCATGGGGAAAAGAACATGCAAAAAAAAATATTTAGTTCAAATTTCTCCACTAGGTGAAAAAATGGCACATGAAGAACAAGAAACACAAAATAGAAACATACAAAAGGTTTTTCTTTACAACATTTATTCAATGTGCAATCCTTTTGCATCAATCACATGTTCAAAGCACCTTACAGTGTGTTCAACAGTAGCACAATAGGTTTCTTGCAGCATCATGGTGTATTATGCTTACTTTCAATTCAGGCAGAGTTTGTATGTCTTCTCTATAGACAATCTTTCAAATATCCCCACAACCAAAAGTCACAGGGATTCAAGTCTGGAGAATGAAGAAGCCAGGCATTCACTAAACTTCTCAAAATTACTCGATCACCTCCAAATTTGTCATGAAGCAGTTCTATCACTTGTCAGACAATATGTTATGTTGCCCTATCTTGCACGAAAATAGTAGTCTCTAAACATCCTCGTTTTTGTAAAGCAGGAATGACGTGATGCAGCAGAAGTTTGCAGTAATGGGCACCTGTCATGGAACACCTTTTAGGGTCTTGGGGTGTGATCTCCTTAAAAAAAGGGGGCCAAGAAAGAAGTCCAAAGTGAAACCACATCAGATGGTGATGTAAGTAGAGTGCAGAGGCTATTCATGCACAATATCAGGTCTTACAGTACCCCCATATGTGACAGTTCTGAGTATTCACTGCTTAGTTTAGGGTAAAATGCTCCTCATTTGACCACAAAATGTTCCTTGGCCATGCATTGTCAATGGCTATTCTGGCCAAAAACTGACAAGTTAATTCTGTGTGTTATTCTGGATCTTGAGGGTGCAGCTTTTGCATAATGTGGATCTTGTATGGATACCACTGTAAAATGGATTACATAATTTTTTGAACCGTAAACCAAGGAAGAGACAAATCATGTGACACCGCTCAAGCACTTGTTGAAGAATGTTGGGAAGCATTTGCTCTGTCAATCACAGCAACAGTGACTTGCTCCACAGTTTCATTTGAAATCCTTCTCTAACCTCTTCCTGCAATACACCAACTCTTCAGTCTCTTAAAATTTGGCAATCATCTTTCTCAAACCATACCCTGACATAACCCTATTCGCAAGCCTTTCAAATGTCGATATTCTCGCACTGCAGCCAAACTATTACTGTCATTCGGATAAAACAACTTTACCTGTAAAGCTCGATCTTTCTTCTGTAAAGGCATGATAAAGAACAACATTGACTACTGGCTTTTTAAAAGATTTCTAATTTGCATAGCATCTGCTGCATGTTCCATTTTTTCACCTAGGGGTAGAAATTTGAACTAAATATTTTTTTTTTGCATTTTCCTATACCCCATGGTCCATATAATGTACATACCAAGTTTCATCAAAATATGTCAATGAGAACAAGTTCTATATAGGTTTGAGTATGGCAACTTTAATTATAACCATCCTGCATTTTATGATTAGAAATTTTTTGGTGTAAATAAGAAATGATTATAATCAGTTTCTTTCAAAGTAATTTTTATAAGTTTTGATATTTGTATTGTATGTGTTTTGTATATGTTACTGTGAATGACCGAAATCTGGCGAATGTCAACATTCTCTGGTGAATGTCAACATTCACACAGTCGTTTCGTGTATGTCCGAAATATTTGCTAAATATCGTTATTTCTCACTTACACCGGCAAATGTCGACATTCAGAATGCGCTGATGGTGAATGTTGAATAAAAATATTTTTATTACGTTAAGACAAAAATGCAACTTTTTAATATGTCAAAATAGGAGAAAGCTTAAGTAATAGTACATGTAAATAGTAAATAAACTGTTGAACCTAAAACGAACAGTACATTCTACATAATTAAAGAAAATAATACAATAATAAACTGACACATAAATTATGTGATTAACATTATACAATCTTATTTATTGCAACAACTTAAACTGTTATGGCATTTTGAATTGCACGAGAGTTCCTTGTTTTTACAACTGCATTTATTCATGGAACACTTTTTTTGCAATGACAGCGTGTATAGCCTTGCCCTCCACTTTTCGAATTAGCTGCAGCTGCTTCTCTCAGCGATATTTCTTGGGAAGAAATCTTACCTACGGAAAATTTTCTTTACAAATTACGAACTGATTACAGGTATAAAGTTGCTTGAGGGTATCATTTTTGTTTGCTAATTTATAAAAGTCGGAGTCTTCTATTCTAACAACAACTGCCAACACATTTCGGGCATCTGTACGGCCATGGTCAACATTAGGGACTTGTATTCGTACGGTATCACCAATTTGAGCAGAAGGAAACGGCGTGGTGACAGACTGTCGCCTCTCCGTTGACATCGGCTTCTCGGGTGTCGTTTCGACCTCCACCAAAGCTTATCTGTGCTTGTCGACATACACCGGCGATTGTTCGAATGTATAATAATATAACAAAATATTCGGTCTTTCACAGACGTATTTTGTATGTGTCAACATTCACCGGAGAATATTGACATTCTCTAATTTCGGTCTTTCACAGTAACATATACATATATAAAATATAATTAACATTCTTAATAGAGGTTGTTTGTTTATTTTACTAATTATGTTTTTTTTCCACAACAGGACGAAGTATCTGAAGAGAAAGCTTCTGCTGCTGAAGAAATATTATACACAACTCCTAGGCCTATTGGAAATTATTATTTGGCAGAACATTTTGATGATCGCGAAGATTTCTCCAAAAGGTAATTCAATTTTTATATATTTATAAACAGTAATTCAGAAAACCTAAGAGAATTGTATGACTTCTAAAGACTATACTAAAATAAAATTTTCAAATTAAAAATATTTTTATGAACATTGGTTTTAATTGTGCTATAATGAAAACCAGATACATTAAAATCTGTTCAAAAGGAAAACCTGTCAAATCAGAAAAAAAAATTTGGTACTGTGTGATTCTGTTTTATACAGGTTTTACTGTATTTGAAAATTATTGTAAAAATTTATTTATATAAAAATATATAAAATAAATACAGCTAATTTGATAATTACTTCAAATAGCTTGCCCAATATGATAAAGGAATCTGGCTGTTTCAAACAGCCAGATTTTTTTATCATATTGGGCAAGCTATTAAGGCTAAACAATTGCTAAGCAATTTGTCAGAAGGCAAGCTGCCAGGCTGCCATCTCTTGTTAAATATAATAATTATAAACAAATTTACATATTTATAATTATTGTATTTAAGAAATCTGACTGTTTATTTGATATTATATAAAATAGTTAATTATTCTTCTTATGTAATTGTTTATCAGTTCTTGTTCATAAATGACTCTATTTTTATATCAAGACATAATGCTAATAATTCTTATGGAGTCAGTTTGTTGTTTGTGTAAAGTTTTTGAGACTATTTTCTGACAATATAAATCTCAAAAAGCATTTTATCAATAATAAATTGATGCCTTAAAAATTAGCATTACTAGATGTTTATTTTATATTATATAATTTTTGACATTTCTGTTTCAGGTGGATTATTTCAGAAGCAAAAAAAGATGGAATAGAAGAAAATATTGCTAAATATAATGGTAATGTTAAAATTTTGTTTAATACTTAAAATATTTCTTTTCTTGGTAGTGTTTATTAAATTAGAAAACATGACAAAATCAATGTAATTATTAATGATGAAACACCTTAAGATTTAAAAATGGTTAGTTTAATAAAACATATTATCAGAGTAATTTTTTTTCAATGTTAAATGATGTGCTAGTTGACTCAGTTTATTGGCCATTAGCATTGAAAAGATAAGTAAACTTTTAGAAGCCTGATTTGAATCAGTGATATCTGAAAACTTACATTTAAGAATAGTCAGATCTTAATATTTACAATGAATAATGTGAAAAAGCTTTAAAATATTTTACAATATTGAATTAATTTTTTATTTGTAAAATGGAATTTTACAAATAAACTTTAATTATACCTCCAGTAACAGGATTATTCCTTTTTACTAATAAAGTTTGTGTTTTAGGGAAAAAATTGAAAAAATTCACATGAATGACAAATTTAAAGAAAATCTATTTTTAATGAGTAGTAGATATAACTATTTCTATTTTCTCCAATTTTTTTTTTAAGGGCGAGTTGTGGGTAAATTTGATCGGTGTACATTGTCCATACAAATCAAAGAATAGATAGGTGGATTAACAAATAACAAATAGAATTTAATAGATATATGATAAGTACAAAACAAAACAAGGTATCAACTAAACAGCACACCTATAAAGAGAGAGTTTACAAATGATTCTATAATAATACCTCTGATTAACATTTGGTTTGAATTTCTAATGAGATGGAGACATAGGTGGTTTCAGAGATTGATGATGAGCCGGAGCAGAGCTATGTTCTCTTTATGGTATCCAAACTTCCATTTGGCAGTGTCTGTTCTTTTGTTGACTGCCCTGAGTTTGCATTTTTATCCCTCTTTTATGCCAAATTCCCTCTCCAATTAGGTTTTAGGATTTGTAGCATCTGATGGGATATTCGTTCTGACTCATATGGACAAATGTTCACCGGAGATGTGTGATAACATCTCTCCCAAAGGAAGTTTTACGTCCCTTTCCACAAATTTGACAGAAATGTGTTAATTTTGGCATCATTTTAATACTTTAATAATTTCTTTACTAAAATAAAATTTTACCATTCCTGGATTCTCTCATAAAGTACACAAAAGCTTAGGAAATTAGGGTTTCACAACAACATATAGAGTTGCCATACTAAACACATCACATAGTCAGGAAGTTCTGAAACACAGACATAAACATGAACAGCATCTGTACATGTAATGCATGAATGTAATCTGAACATGTTTTTCTGAAGTCATCCCTGAGTCTGGCATAGCATTGGGTCTTCGTATATTATATGTCATGAAGGAAGCTTTTTGTTCAAACCTAATATAATAAAATTTATTTTAGGGAAGTGGGAAGTTGAAGAAACTGAAAAAAATGGATTGAATGGTGATTTAGGATTGGTTTTAAAGGTAATTAAATAATAATACATTTACATTAATTTTTTTAAGTTATTCATATCACAATTAATTTTATTTTTTAAAGTATATTCATTATAATTTTAATTAAATTTTCATAAAAACAGATTAAAACAAGAGCTACTTATATGTCATGTAGGTATGTATCTTAAAAATCTGCACAAATTTCAATAGCATTTTCTAGTAATTTTGAATAATTGTATATATGCACAACACAGTGTTCTTGATGTCATTTATTGAAAAAAGTTTCATAAATGTAACATTCTATTTTAAAAATGGAAGCATTAAATGAATTTGATCAAAGAAATGTAATTGGTAGATTTTCTACTAAAAATTTGTGGAAATGAATGTTTTGATATCAATTGCTCTTTCATCAAAGAAGGGCTAGATGTAAATCCTTGAAATGACACTGAAAGTTTTCACTAAAACTTCTGATTTTCTGGCAAGTAGTCCAAAAAGATGTTTGTAAGCCTTTGTTGTTCCATAATGGTTCTCCATCAACAAATAAGTGTATGGCAAAGAATTCATTCAGAAGTGTGAGAGTAGCCAAGGGTATAAGTAAATTACCTATATCACTTACTGGCGCACGATCGTGTGATCGGCTCTCTAAACTTTTTATAGGAGGGCGGTAATATTTAGATAAAGGGGATTCAAGACTGTGAAGTCTTTATCCCAAATTGTCAGGGTCCCGACACCAGTTAATCAATCTTATAACACGCGGATTAACACGCGTGAAGTATACTTATTACGATTCAGATTAGGAGACATTTAATAAAAACGAAATAGTAAATTTAATAAAACAAGAAAATAAATCATACAAAAATCTCAATGAACGAGAGATAGAACTACTACAACTAATATACAAATCAGGAGATAATTAAACTTATATGATATCCTATTTGCGATTGAGAGAGAGAGCTCACAAAAATCGTTATAAAACATACGACCTGTTTCAGATGTCGTTCGTCTTCTTCTCTGTATGCAAGTTCATTTACTTCTTCGTATGGGAGATCACTATGTGCACAAATATAAAGGTATCACTTCTATGTGCAGACTCTAGACTTACTCTGTATGTGACTCGTCTAAGGACGTTGGTCATCAGGAGGGAAACGTATGTGGAGTTTGGACGCTTTCGGATCTGTCGCTGAACTCCTCGAATTCTGACAAGTTCGTAATTTATTTT
>NW_019385265.1:363385-390306 GCF_000671375.1 Centruroides sculpturatus
TAAAGTTTGTTTTTTTTTATTTAGCTAATTACTAAATAAATTACGTAATTAATTTGGCACTAGAGGTAAGCGTTAGGCGCCATCTCTTATTAATATTAATAATTATAAATAAATTAATTAATTTAAATAATTTAGAACTGCTGGGAGAAAAACGCTGGCGCCTAACGCTTATCTCTAGTGCCAAATTGGTTACGTAATTTATTTAGTAATTAGCATTAAACTAGCCCGATTGATTTTCGGCAGGGGTTGGTGTCAAATTTAAATAATTTATATTTTATCAAATTTCATTTAGATATTTCTTATAAATTCTTTTATTTAAACATTTGTATTAAATATGAATGTACTATTTTGATATATTATGTTTAAATATTAATTAATTAATATTAATTTTTAAAAAGTTTTTAAATTTATTATATTATTTAAACTAGTCAAAGGCCCATCATCATGCCATATCAACTAGACTAGACAAACCATTTTTGTTTGACAACAAACCATTTGTACTTCAGTAAGTATGATTTTTTTTAATGTATGTAAATTTCTTATAATTTATATAATGAAATGTTTTAATTTCAGATATGAAGTCCACTTTCAGAATGGACAAGATTGTGGAGGTGCATACATAAAAGTTCTTTCTCAAACTTCTGACATGAATCTTAAGAATTTTCATGACAAGACTCCATATACTATAATGTTTGGTCCTGATAAATGTGGAACTGAACAGAAGGTAGAGAAATAAAAAAAAAATTTAATAAGTTAAAAATAACTTTTCTGATATCTAAATTTGATTTTAATAAATTTGTGGTTTTCTTTTTTTTAATAACTTAGCACATGGAAAAAGTTCTATTATACTTATTCAAAATTTAAACACAAATTTTTAATAATTCACTTCTGTTGATTCTTCAGTATTAATTTTAAATAATTACATGTTTTTTAATATTTGATTAAGTAAGTAAAATATTAAAATTGGTTAAATTTTATAATTTAAGTATAATTTATAATATAAAAATTAAAAAATTGTGTTTGATTTGCATTATCATATTTGTTGGGCTGCAATTTGAAAAATGGTAGACCTATAAATTCCCACTGTCGTGCATTTGTCTGTCTGTCTTTCTTAATCCCAAAAATGGAATTAGATAGATGAAAGACGAGACAAGATATGGAAACCTTAGAGGCAGGAGGGTGCGATTAACTATATATGAACTTCTGATGCAAACTCAGTTGTTTGTCACATTATTTCAATTCAAACTTTCCCCTGAAAGCAATTAATAGATGATTGGCACGACTCTATTGTTAAAGGAAAAGTATGATGTACAGGGGCAAGAAACTATTAATAATTTAAGGTGGAGAGCATATGTTTTAAATTAAATAAATAAAAAATTGCAGCCTGGCATTTTGATGATGTCACAATAAATAATTGCTCACTTCAATACATAAAATTAATCAAAATTTGTTCTAAAATATAAGATGTTCTCAAATGTTACTGATGTTTGGAACATTATCTAGATTTCCTTGTGGCAAAATCATTTACTATGCAATACATGCAAATTTGATTATCATACTGTTTGGGTTCATACTACACTAATAGATAAAGTGTGCTCCTTTTTGTTATGCATCAGTGCCCTTCCTGCAAGAGACCACTCCATCAAGACTTGATAACAATTGAAAAGGACTCTATGGAACATATTTTTTATATTTTGAAATGAGAAAGATTTAGATTTTCACAACATGTGCACAGTTTACATTATTTTTGCATCTTGGACATTAAATAATTCAAAAACTGTGTATTTTTTTATCATGTGCCTATCGGGGACGTTTTTACTTTGATTAAAACTACAAACTATCAAATATTTAGCCAAATCTGTCAGGACTTGGACCCTACACAACCTTATGGAAATTTTATTAAACAAAAGTCACTAAATACACAAAAGTGTACAACTGTCAAAAGAAAACAAAATGTTAAAATTAAACTAGTTTTTACACTAGGCTCATTGATATTTTTCTTTGTTGCATGTTGAGTGACATAGACTGATCATTGCTGATTTATAGTTATATTTTTACAAAATACAATCAAATTTTGTATAACATTATTGAACAAATATATAATTGTCTTTTTTCTTACTAAACTCTGGAGATAAGTTTAATTTGTTGACTGTAAATAAAGATTTATTTTATTTGAACATAAGCTGTTTGAAGGTTCTTAGCAAGAAAGCTTAGTTCCATTTAAAGCACTTTTAAAATATGTTGAGTTTAGGAATGCAGAAATTTTCCTATTCTATTGGCCATGTAAATAGAGATAAGTGTCACTTTAGGATACCCCTATTGTGATCACTAAGATGGAGTTTGATTTATATTAAAAGTTTTATAGGGAAATTTTGAGGATGGCTACATAACTGAGATGGCCACAAAGTATGGTTTTATTGTGTAGTAGTAGTAGTAATACCTCCAATGCTAGGTAACATACCAGGTAACAATTATCTTCCATTGATTTTGATCATGGGCAAGGGCTTCAGCTTCCTCCCAAGTCAGATTTATTTTATACTGTTACAAAATCAGAATTGGAGTAAAGAGGTTTGATGAACTCTTGTGTAAATTTTATTAAAAAATTTATTTTTTCTTTAGTATCATTTAACTTTTTACTTCNCTGTTTATTTGATATTATATAAAATAGTTAATTATTCTTCTTATGTAATTGTTTATCAGTTCTTGTTCATAAATGACTCTATTTTTATATCAAGACATAATGCTAATAATTCTTATGGAGTCAGTTTGTTGTTTGTGTAAAGTTTTTGAGACTATTTTCTGACAATATAAATCTCAAAAAGCATTTTATCAATAATAAATTGATGCCTTAAAAATTAGCATTACTAGATGTTTATTTTATATTATATAATTTTTGACATTTCTGTTTCAGGTGGATTATTTCAGAAGCAAAAAAAGATGGAATAGAAGAAAATATTGCTAAATATAATGGTAATGTTAAAATTTTGTTTAATACTTAAAATATTTCTTTTCTTGGTAGTGTTTATTAAATTAGAAAACATGACAAAATCAATGTAATTATTAATGATGAAACACCTTAAGATTTAAAAATGGTTAGTTTAATAAAACATATTATCAGAGTAATTTTTTTTCAATGTTAAATGATGTGCTAGTTGACTCAGTTTATTGGCCATTAGCATTGAAAAGATAAGTAAACTTTTAGAAGCCTGATTTGAATCAGTGATATCTGAAAACTTACATTTAAGAATAGTCAGATCTTAATATTTACAATGAATAATGTGAAAAAGCTTTAAAATATTTTACAATATTGAATTAATTTTTTATTTGTAAAATGGAATTTTACAAATAAACTTTAATTATACCTCCAGTAACAGGATTATTCCTTTTTACTAATAAAGTTTGTGTTTTAGGGAAAAAATTGAAAAAATTCACATGAATGACAAATTTAAAGAAAATCTATTTTTAATGAGTAGTAGATATAACTATTTCTATTTTCTCCAATTTTTTTTTTAAGGGCGAGTTGTGGGTAAATTTGATCGGTGTACATTGTCCATACAAATCAAAGAATAGATAGGTGGATTAACAAATAACAAATAGAATTTAATAGATATATGATAAGTACAAAACAAAACAAGGTATCAACTAAACAGCACACCTATAAAGAGAGAGTTTACAAATGATTCTATAATAATACCTCTGATTAACATTTGGTTTGAATTTCTAATGAGATGGAGACATAGGTGGTTTCAGAGATTGATGATGAGCCGGAGCAGAGCTATGTTCTCTTTATGGTATCCAAACTTCCATTTGGCAGTGTCTGTTCTTTTGTTGACTGCCCTGAGTTTGCATTTTTATCCCTCTTTTATGCCAAATTCCCTCTCCAATTAGGTTTTAGGATTTGTAGCATCTGATGGGATATTCGTTCTGACTCATATGGACAAATGTTCACCGGAGATGTGTGATAACATCTCTCCCAAAGGAAGTTTTACGTCCCTTTCCACAAATTTGACAGAAATGTGTTAATTTTGGCATCATTTTAATACTTTAATAATTTCTTTACTAAAATAAAATTTTACCATTCCTGGATTCTCTCATAAAGTACACAAAAGCTTAGGAAATTAGGGTTTCACAACAACATATAGAGTTGCCATACTAAACACATCACATAGTCAGGAAGTTCTGAAACACAGACATAAACATGAACAGCATCTGTACATGTAATGCATGAATGTAATCTGAACATGTTTTTCTGAAGTCATCCCTGAGTCTGGCATAGCATTGGGTCTTCGTATATTATATGTCATGAAGGAAGCTTTTTGTTCAAACCTAATATAATAAAATTTATTTTAGGGAAGTGGGAAGTTGAAGAAACTGAAAAAAATGGATTGAATGGTGATTTAGGATTGGTTTTAAAGGTAATTAAATAATAATACATTTACATTAATTTTTTTAAGTTATTCATATCACAATTAATTTTATTTTTTAAAGTATATTCATTATAATTTTAATTAAATTTTCATAAAAACAGATTAAAACAAGAGCTACTTATATGTCATGTAGGTATGTATCTTAAAAATCTGCACAAATTTCAATAGCATTTTCTAGTAATTTTGAATAATTGTATATATGCACAACACAGTGTTCTTGATGTCATTTATTGAAAAAAGTTTCATAAATGTAACATTCTATTTTAAAAATGGAAGCATTAAATGAATTTGATCAAAGAAATGTAATTGGTAGATTTTCTACTAAAAATTTGTGGAAATGAATGTTTTGATATCAATTGCTCTTTCATCAAAGAAGGGCTAGATGTAAATCCTTGAAATGACACTGAAAGTTTTCACTAAAACTTCTGATTTTCTGGCAAGTAGTCCAAAAAGATGTTTGTAAGCCTTTGTTGTTCCATAATGGTTCTCCATCAACAAATAAGTGTATGGCAAAGAATTCATTCAGAAGTGTGAGAGTAGCCAAGGGTATAAGTAAATTACCTATATCACTTACTGGCGCACGATCGTGTGATCGGCTCTCTAAACTTTTTATAGGAGGGCGGTAATATTTAGATAAAGGGGATTCAAGACTGTGAAGTCTTTATCCCAAATTGTCAGGGTCCCGACACCAGTTAATCAATCTTATAACACGCGGATTAACACGCGTGAAGTATACTTATTACGATTCAGATTAGGAGACATTTNTTAATGTTTGTTCTTATTTCTTGCCTGGGCTTACCTAGAAGTTTTATATAAAATAAATCACAATTTTTAAAGGCTTCACTAAAGGAATAAAGGCAGTCAAAATGCTTTCATCCTATACACCAATGCTATTGAAGCAAGTAAATATGCTATAAAAACAATGATAAAAAAAAACCTAACCTATTGAGAAACTGTAACCATAATTTCATCATTCAGGAATCATAATTCTTAAATAAACATTCCATAAACAATAAATTACTATTTTTTGTTGTTGTTTATTCTAGTTCCATTTCAGTTTTAAGTATCTAGGGCCTTTGTTGAGATGGGGGATGGTTGAACTGGAAGTTGAGCAGTGTGTTATGTAACAAGAAAATTAGCTGCAAACTGAAAGGTAAATTGTACAAATCAGTTGTTAGATCTACAATGTTGTATGGGGCTGAGACATGAACAATTACAAGAGCCCAAGAAAGAAAGATGGAGGTGGCAGAGAGAAGAACGTTGAGATGGATGTGTGGAATGTCAAGGAAGGATAGAATAAGGAACAGGTTTATTAGAGGTTTTGTTAAGATGGGTTCCTTGAGCAGGAAGATGCAAGAATGCAGGTTAAGGTGGTTTGGCCATGTAGAGCGAAGTAGTAAAGATTATGTTGGAAAGAAAGCCAGAAAACTGGTAGTGAAAGGAAGGAGGAAAAGAGGAAAACTAAGGCTGCATTGGAAAGATAAGGTGGAAGAAGACTTGAATAGAGGGAATTTAAGAGAAAAGACACCCTTGATAGGATAAAATGTAGGAAACAGATTAGAGAAGGAAACGCTGAACCCATATAAACATGGGAAAAGTCAAAGATGAAGAAGTTTCAAGCGTAAAATATTGCTTTTTTATGGACTCATCATACAGGAACTTAGGAGACAATATGGCTGAATTTAAACTTTATTGATATTAGTTACAAGAAAATGCATTTCAGGTGTCACACCCTCATCAGTTCTTATCATTTAGTACCTGTATTATTCAAGGATATTTTTTGTACTATTTCAATAACAATCATAAATCATACACGGATTAATGGATGAGAAAGATAAAAGATCTTTATTAAAAATGATATTTTTAAAATTTTTTATTACATGTTAAGAAAAATTCAACTGTTATTGAAATAATACAAAAAATCTTTGAAGAATTCAGGTAGTAAGTGGGAAGAAATGATGAGAGGTATGACACCTGAAATGCATTTTCTTGTAACTAATATCAATAAAGTCTAAATTCAGCCAAATTGTCTCCTAAGTTCCTGTATGATAAGTCCATAAAAAAGCAATATTTTACACTTGAAACTGAAACAATAAATTATTATTTACAAAACACTTATCATTCTAGCAATGCTAGACATTTCTAATACCAGTATAAATATAATTACTATATATTTAGACTATAGTATTTTAACATACCTTTTAGGACTTTTTTGTTTAAGTAAATTTGAAATATTTAGCATCTTGGAAGTCTTAAATTACACCTAACGAAATCTTATTATCACTAAATAAATACAATAATACAGGTGAGTCAAAATTGTGAACAATCTTAATTTTTAATTAAACATTATTACCAAGCGAGCGCCTAAATATCGGGCTATAATATGGCTAATTAAATGATTGATATAAAGTAATTTGACACTAGAGGTAGATGTTAGGTGCCATCTCTTAAGTAAATTAATAATTATAATTAAATAAATAAATTATTAAATAAATTTAATAATTTTATTTATTTAATCTACCTCTAGTGTCAAATTACTTTATATCAATCATTTAATTAGCCATATTATAGCCCGATATTTAGGCGCTCGCTTGGTAATAATGTTTAATTAAAAATTAAGATTGTTCACAATTTTGACTCACCTGTATTATTGTATTTATTTAGTGATAATAAGATTTCGTTAGGTGTAATTTAAGACTTCCAAGATGCTAAATATTTCAAATTTACTTAAACAAAAAAGTCCTAAAAGGTATGTTAAAATACTATAGTCTAAATATATAGTAATTATATTTATACTGGTATTAGAAATGTCTAGCATTGCTAGAATGATAAGTGTTTTGTAAATAATAATTTATTGTTTCAGTTTCAAGTGTAAAATATTGCTTTTTTATGGACTTATCATACAGGAACTTAGGAGACAATTTGGCTGAATTTAGACTTTATTGATATTAGTTACAAGAAAATGCATTTCAGGTGTCATACCTCTCATCATTTCTTCCCACTTACTACCTGAATTCTTCAAAGATTTTTTGTATTATTTCAATAACAGTTGAATTTTTCTTAACATGTAATAAAAAATTTTAAAAATATCATTTTTAATAAAGATCTTTTATCTTTCTCATCCATTAATCCGTGTATGATTTATGATTGTTATTGAAATAGTACAAAAAATATCCTTGAATAATACAGGTACTAAATGATAAGAACTGATGAGGGTGTGACACCTGAAATGCATTTTCTTGTAACTAATATCAATAAAGTTTAAATTCAGCCATATTGTCTCCTAAGTTCCTGTATGATGAGTCCATAAAAAAGCAATATTTTACGCTTGAAACTTCTTCATCTTTGACTTTTCCCATGTTTATATGGGTTCAGCGTTTCCTTCTCTAATCTGTTTCCTACATTTTATCCTATCAAGGGTGTCTTTTCTCTTAAATTCCCTCTATTCAAGTCTTCTTCCACCTTATCTTTCCAATGCAGCCTTAGTTTTCCTCTTTTCCTCCTTCCTTTCACTACCAGTTTTCTGGCTTTCTTTCCAACATAATCTTTACTACTTCGCTCTACATGGCCAAACCACCTTAACCTGCATTCTTGCATCTTCCTGCTCAAGGAACCCATCTTAACAAAACCTCTAATAAACCTGTTCCTTATTCTATCCTTCCTTGACATTCCACACATCCATCTCAACGTTCTTCTCTCTGCCACCTCCATCTTTCTTTCTTGGGCTCTTGTAATTGTTCATGTCTCAGCCCCATACAACATTGTAGATCTAACAACTGATTTGTACAATTTACCTTTCAGTTTGCAGCTAATTTTCTTGTTACATAACACACTGCTCAACTTCCAGTTCAACCATCCCCCATCTCAACAAAGGCCCTAGATACTTAAAACTGAAATGGAACTAGAATAAACAACAACAAAAAATAGTAATTTATTGTTTATGGAATGTTTATTTAAGAATTATGATTCCTGAATGATGAAATTATGGTTACAGTTTCTCAATAGGTTAGGTTTTTTTTTATCATTGTTTTTATAGCATATTTACTTGCTTCAATAGCATTGGTGTATAGGATGAAAGCATTTTGACTGCCTTTATTCCTTTAGTGAAGCCTTTAAAAATTGTGATTTATTTTATATAAAACTTCTAGGTAAGCCCAGGCAAGAAATAAGAACAAACATTAAAATTAGCTAATTTTATACTTCTAACCCTTCTAATGTATTATATTATAGAATTTGATTTATATAACTACAAAGGTTATCTTATGTGACCGATCTTACCCATTTTCATCAGGTGCAAGAATTAGGTCCCCCCTTTTCTGAGGCTGATCAGAGAATTTTTAGAAGGGTCTAAAAATATGTTTGATTTCCCACAAAAATGCAAAAAACCACATCTAAAATAGTACAGTAGAAGCCAAGTACTTCAGGGTAATCCTTAACCCTCTCTTTCTCCTCCATGGGGGAATTTAAAAAAATCTCTACTTAGGATATGTCATGAGAATGTACACTTTGTACCAAATTTTAACTTTCAACTCCTAACCATTTGGGCTCTGCACTTATTATTATTATTATTAACTCATCTTAATTATATTATAAGGTCTTTTAAAATGAAGGATTCTTCTTTCCTTAATTCAGAATTATTTAAAAATGTTCAATTTCCATCAATAAAAGAACAAATACATTTGAAAACTTTATTTTATGTTTTTACATTTTATTCATTTTAATGAAAGAAAACTCAAGTTCTTTACAGTCAAATTTACATATTTTATTTTTTTCAGTTACATTTCATTTTTAGACATAGAAATCCAAAGAATGGCACATATCAAGAAAAACATTGGAAAAGAGCTTCTTCTATACCAAAGTTGGAAGATTTATTTAAAGACAAAAAACCTCATTTATTTACTTTGAGTAAGTGCTTTTATTTTATATTTTAAATGAAATATTTATTTTAAAATTTAATTATTATATTCTGTTGAATCTAATAGATTCATCCGAATACAATAATTCTTTATATGAAATTTTTACATTTTAAATATGGAGTGTTAAGCTATTGCATTCAGTTTATTGATTGCTAGCAGATGTATCCAACAATGCTTTTATGAAAATATCGGTATCAAAACTATACATGCTTTTGTTGGCTGATGACTATATAAATTGAATATTTGTTTTTGTTGCAGTGTCAATGAATTTCACCTGTTTTCTTTTGATATCTTTGCATAGAATTGCTCCATCATATTTACAGAAATATTCATAAAGATTAAAAAATTTCTCTCAAACAATGAGTAAGGTAATCCTTAGAGCAATTTGTAGTGAACAATTTAAAGTGATATATTTCAAGAGAAAATAATTACATTTCAAAGAAATATTGAAAGTAGATGAGAAATAATATGTTTTAAATACTTTCCAGATATTCACTCATCATTAGGTTTTGTCAGATAAGAGAAACTAAATTACCAGTATTCAGGCAAAATGAGGTTGATTACATGGTAATGATATCACAGCTGATTTTTAGCCAGTTGCAAATCATTATTTAGATCATGTGTTCTTAATAATTAAATTGATTTATTAATTTACTATTTCTAAAATGGAAGTAACTGAATGTGAAGTTAGATGTGTTATATGGTGCTTTTGGTGGTGGATTGATCTGCAAACAGTGATAACACAGATTTGTTTGCTAAAATGAACTTTTATGGTAATTTGAAACAAATTTGTAGGTTTTTACAAATTTTTTTTTAATAAAATACAATGGATCAGGTTTGCAGGAAAGTATATAAATAAAAAGAAAGATAAATTTTCCAAAAGAAAATGAAATTTGACACTACAAATCCAAACACAAAGATGTCTGCAAAAGTCTCAAACAGATGTGATGCTGCCCACAAACAAACAAATTTACAAAAATTACAAAAATATCATTTTATTTATAAGGTTATAAAGAACAAGGAAAGAGATTTTACAAATATTTAATAAGTCAGAATTCAGTGAGAGATTATGCTAAAAATCATTTCGGTGTGTGTCCAAACTATTTAACTAATTTAAATAAAATAAATAATTTAAGTAAAATAAAGAGATTTTACTACATATTAATCAGTTTGAGATCACCTATACACTGATAACATTAAATGGGGTAAATAAATAAGGAAATAGTGAAAGTTTGTGATCTTATTGACTCTTCAGCTGGATACCCACGTGAATAATTTCATTTCACTAAACCAAGAATCACATGACATGCACAGATTGTACTACTGATATTCACTACTACATTTGCATGCTATTTGGTGGAAGATGGTTGATGATACTGCACTCAGCCACAATTTTTTCTCACAATCAACATACCTGTTGTTTGTGCAAAAAAATAAAAACAAAAATTGATTTATAATTATTTTTGTTTTTATTTTTGTTCTATTCTTTTACTCAAAAATTTCAAGAAAATTATAAATTACTACTATTAATTTCTCAGTTACTATGTTTATCCAATGAGCCATTTTGTAGAAAATGATAACAAACCATCTTATGAAGATTATTCATTGCTGATTAGCAGTATCTGATTTCCATAATTAAAAATACATCCAGCTGAAGTGTTTACGTCATGCATAACTGTGTGATTTAGATGCTAGTTTATTTAGGCTGCATATGCACAGTGCTGAAAGCATTTAAATAGAGTGGTGAAATCACTTATTTGTATTGATATATACAGCTTAACAATAAAAACACACATTAATAAATTTTCAAAGTTAACAATGTTTAATTGTTTTAATAATTATTATTATTATTATTATTTATTTATTAATATATAATTCATCCACTATACTTTGCTTGTTAAGTTCTTAAAGAATAGTTCATTTACAGTTAAGAAATGCTAGCAATTTAAACAAATTGCATTACAGGCAAGTAATAATAGATCTTAATGATTATCACTCTTCTTAATCAGTGATAATGATTGAAATGTTGAGGCTGATAGTGCAAAAACAAGCTTAAAAATGCCTATTTACACATATATGATGATAACTATAACCAATTCTCTAATTACAGAAACTAAAGTTTTATTTAATGTGCTTAAACTCATTGTTTTAGGACCTGTTAACTTTGATTATATTAAATGACTGATAACAATATCTGTGATTACAATAAGCTGATTTTAATGTATGATTCACATCTGAATTTTCAAAACCCATAATAACTGTGTAATAATAACTAATGTGTAAAAATAACTGTGTAATAATAACTAATTTTCAAAACCCATAACTGTGTAATAAGTAATATAATATTTAAATGTATACTAAACCAGTTTTAATTCAGTTTTTGTTAGATATTGCATTATCATATAAATTCATATTATAACAACAACTTTTAATTTAGTTGAATAAGTTTCTTATGATAATTTCAAATATATTTTCTCTGTGTATTTCAGTTATTACACCTGACAATCGTTTTGAAATTCAGATTGATCAAAAAAGTATACACAAGGGAAGTTTACTAGAAGATGTTAGGTATATATGCAAATAACAAATGTCATTGTTTCTGATTTATATAAAAATAAAACTTTTATACAAAAAACTAAAAAAAAAGTTGTTTTTAGTCCTTCAGTTAATCCACCTGCTGAAATTGATGATCCAAATGATTCAAAACCTGAAGATTGGGATGAAAGAGAAAAGTGGGTTTTTTATACATATTTTTAATATATATATATATAATCCTATTCATCTGTAATTAGGAAACATCATTTATAATGAATTTCTTTTAGGATTCCAGATCCCAATGCCAAAAAGCCAGACAATTGGTAAGCTGAAATTAAATTATAAATAATACTAAATTTACACTCACTCAAAAATTAAGATTTTAAATCACTTATTATTGCCTAATTGATTATAGCTTATTTTATTAAATAATACAGTAAAAGCAAAAGAGAGAAGAGTTTTTCTTTTGTTGTAATATTTTTTATGGAAAAATAATATTTTTTATTTATTGTTTCATAGATTGAATTTTCACATAGCTCACTGTAGAACTAACATTAGATATATGAACAATAAAAAATATATATATTTTTAAATAACTAGAAAATTGCTTTATTATATTTGTATGTAGGTAGGTATCTAAAATACATAAATTCTTTCAGAGAATTACATTTCAAAATTTATTGATTAGCTGTATAATTCTAGGGGTCAGTTGCATGAGTTTTATTTAATCTTGAGATTAAATGAACTTTAATATCTTTAGAATTACTTTCAGCACATTGCATGAGTGTAAGTCTGGGATAAATTGCTGAATAACTTTAACTACTCAATTTTGGATGATTAAAAGTTATTTTATAGATTAACAGAGAAACAAGATGACTGATAGCTCTGATTCTGATGTGCATGACTTTTATTTAGACTAATTAATTATATATATATTACACTATTTAAACCATTTTATTTACATATCACAACATGTAAATAAAAATAAAATGGTCTAAATAGTATAATATAGTCTCATATGTATGATAAACCTGTTATTTTAAATATGATATAATAGTATAACATATATATAATAGCTATAGTTGGGCAAGAAGTGGTTTTTATATAGACTAATAAAATCAAGTTTGTCCTAATATTGACAGAATGTTTTTAAAAAAGATCAAATCTTATAATGTTATAGAGTGATTGTATGTTTTGAGAATCAGTTTTAGTTTAAAAAGCTACAGTTTTATGTTAATTTTTAGTTAAATGAATCTTTATAAACTAATTAATCATTTCTAATAGAATACATATATTAAAATATTGTGATCATATCTATTATCTATTAAATCTACCAATATATATTTTGTCTACATTCCAGTTCATTTTATATTTTTGTTCACTTGTTTATCCCATATTGTTTTTGATAACATTATTGCTGCATGGATAATTTTTCAGCTAACTGGCTGATAGCTTTCTGCAATGTCAAAGAAACTTGTGAAAATGACTAGTTTTTACGAATAGTTATTCTGTAGTTTAAAGAGAAACTTTTGCAAAAGGCCCTAAAGTCTTAACCTATCCTGTGTTGGAATTTTTCTCCATTGTGTGTTGCACCGCGTTGAATTTTTGTTCATGTTAAGTCTAACGAAAATTACACATTTTTGAAAAAAAATGATCATATTGAAATTATTTTTTTATTTTACACAAACAAAATAGATATATTAATAAATGTAAAAACAAAAATATATATATATTTCGGAAGTTAGTTTCAATATAAAAATTGTAACAACTAACAACAACTAGTTTCAAAAACATTCTAATGCTGAAATGAGATATCTTGGATCCACAGGTCAAGGTCGTTAGGTTGCGACCCAAGATATGTCAGGAATACCAGAGAGTAGTACTAGGGAAATCTATTATACATATATAAAAATAATTGTCATGACACTTTTTTCTGTCACAAAAAAATGGCAGCACCAGGAATGAGAAAATTTTCATGAATATTTGAAATAAGGGGACAAAGCCCATTGGGCACTTGGAACTGAATTGTGCAAATCGGGGTATTGGCTCCACTTATCTATAAATTCTATTATTGTTCATAAATCTGCCAATTTGCCAATAATAAATTTTAAATTTTTTGTTTAAAAACATTATAAACATTTAATAGATAGAATATTCAAAAAGAAACAGTCACAACTAATAAACGTATGAACTAAACAAGTGAGTGAAGCACCCCCTAGTTGAATGTAAACATATTTTATTTTTGTTATTGTTAATGAAATAATAGAACATTTTGGTAGCAATTATATATAATGAATTTTTTTTAAAGATGATTGATTAAACTTGTTTTACCAATTAAAATTGTAACATGAGACATTATAGTTAATTGTGATATCATAAAGTTATACTGAACATTTTGTAATGGAAAATATCTGATTGCAAACTTAGTCAGTTTATATAATATGATGGTGATAATACAAACATTCAGATTGTTTCAAAATTATACATTAAATAATAGTTATTACTAATTGTATATGTTGCATTTATATCATATAAAATCAAAACTTGTAAACTTTCTGAAATTAATATTTTAGGGATGAAGATGCTCCAAGACAAATCCCTGATCCAAATGCTCGTAAACCAGAAGGTTGGTTGGATGACGAAGTGGAGCTTATTCCTGATCCAAATGCTGAGAAGCCAAAAGACTGGTCTGTACTAATATTATAGTAATTAATAATATGAAAAAATAAATTTATATATATTTTATTATTATTTTGAATCTAGGGATGATGAAATGGATGGTGAATGGGAACCACCATTGATAAGTAAATATTTTTTGTTTTTGAACTCTCTTAATGAGTTTTAATTTTCTAATTCTTTAATTTTTCAAAATATAAATATATTGAAATATTAGACAATACAATAAGTATCGTAATTTTTTGTTTTTTACTTGATGATTAAATACATTATTGTCATTGTTATATTTAATAAACTTTCCATTGATAATTCTGTGATATTTTGATAACCATAAACATTAAGAGAAATCTATTTTTAATCAAATACTGGTATGATTTCCAAAAGGAAGGAAATATAAAAATTGCATTGCCTTTTATAATTTTCATTTGTTTCAAAATTGTTATTGATGCTTACTGTATCACAAAAGTAGAATTAATTGCATATATTTAAAATCCAGAATCTTATGCAAACAAAGTTTCTTGCAATCCAACGTTGCTTCATAACATGTTGGTTAAATGATATGTATTTTAAATACAGTGGGTGATCAGTTAACAAACATAATCCGTTCCAAGACCATGTTTGCTACCCGAATTGTTTGTTATCTGATTATTGATTTAACATAAATTTTTATGAGAATTTGATTAATTCATTCTGGAGACCCCAAAAAATAAATAAAAAATTATATACTTTCTTACTATGTTTATTTATTTGTAGTAATAATTATTATTACTGTGTATGTATGTGTCACATATACATATGCAGTCTTGCATTTTTGTTGGTCATGATTTTTCCCCATTTGTGGAGAGTTAAAGAATCGGTTCTGTCCAACATCGGTTGCTTTTCTTCAGGATTTTTCGGAAGTAATTAATAGCATTGTTGTTGTAGAGATCCTCAAGCCTATTATCCTGAACCTGGTTTGAATGCCATTCTAAGACCAGTATTCTGACATTTTCCCACTTCTTCAAAAGACCTTTAATAGCAGATGTTGGCATTGGTCCTCTTGTCTTCCTCTTTTTCATAAGAAAACATAACTTGCTGAGATTCTTGGTTCTTCATTCAAGAGTTCTTTTGTCATCAGATCAGTTTCAAGTTTCATGATGAGCTCTTCGATGTCATCTTCATTCACTTCCAATTCGAGATCTGTAACAGTTGTCACAATTTTATCCATATTTTCAGGTACATCATTTCTATCTCCCTGAATGCAGGAGGGACACAGCTTTTGCCAATCAGAATTCAACTGTCATTGAATGACTTCTTACCTTGCCTTTTGAATGAGCTGGATAGCATCAAGAATATCAAATTTTTGTTTCCAAAACATTTTTAATGTCATCATTGAGGACAACTGGCATGCTTCAGAACACCTTGAACTCATGTGACGAATGTGGAGTTTGGAGTTTGTTTCTTCAATTATCCAAAAATTTCTCTACCTTTCTCTTGAATGATAGTCATACTAGTTACATCTCTTTTCATTTCCTTTTCTATTATCTAAATTAAAAGCAATCTATCCATTTTTTTATGGATGGCACATCTTTGTTTCTCATATGATTTTTGTTATTCCTTTAGATACTTGAGCTTCTTGATGATATCTTTCTTAGCTAAGATTGTGCCTACTGTAGACTTGTTCAAGCCATACTGCCTAACATCATCAGACATCTTCTGCCCATTCTCTGCTTGGCTATTATACTCTCACCTTTCAAAAATAAAAATTGATGCAAAACTGAACAAGTGCCCGACAGTCCTGCAAAGACTAAAAATTCTTTGTCAGAAAGGTAAACAAAAGTCTGGAATTACAGTGGAGATTTTCAAAGTTCAGGGGAATACTATCTGATCGGTATCAGATTGAGCATCAATGTCAACGTCTCCTGCACTCCAAAAGGTTTTGAATTGTCACCTGGAGGCAAGGGAAGACCAATTAGTATTCATTATTTTACGTTGCTTCTTGTTGTGTTTGTTCTGTGAGCTGTTTGTTTTCCAAATGTGTTTGTTGTCTGAACATAAAAATCTTTCGCAAAAGTGTTCGTTATCTGTTTTGTTCAGTCTGAACTGATCATTCACTGTATTATACAGATAACAATATTCAGAGCTAATTTTATTTTATCTAGTTTAGTTTTTTAGATGATTATAACTATTTAGAACATAAAGAAACCAGAACAGTTTACTATTAATTAATAATTTATCTGGAGTATAATTGAAGTAAGAAATGCTAGCAATTTAAACTGATATACTGCTAATCAATAACAATTAAAATGATAAATATTTGATTAAAGCACTAGTTACGACTGATAATATGATTGTATATTATAAGCCTTATGTTGATGCTGATATTACTAAAAGATGAATTAAAAATGTCTATGTACTTGAAGATGATAACAATAACTGAAATTTTACAGGCTTAACCTTTACAGAACTTCCGATGTTAAATGATGAAGTATTGGGCATGCAAATTTCCATAATTTTTGTTAATAAAACTATAAATAAACTTTAAAATAAAATTAAGTAAAAATCTTTGGTCTCATTTGTCCTGTTTTTTTCAATATGAAGATTACAATAATATACTCAAGTGATTTGGGACTGATTTTATGTGAGACATCCTGTAATTATGATAACTTAAGCCAATTCTCAAACTATGGAGTACAAGGTCATTTCTAGAGACAAAGAAATGATCAGTATTATCATTTATTTTCAAATACAACCCTACATGTACTCTAGTCTAGTTTTATTACAATATAGTATTAAAAATACTGGTAATTTCAGTGTTTATTTCACAAACTTTATTATATTGTAAGTTATAATTGTGGCCGTGACTCTAATGTAGTCATTATATCTTTAAAATTTGATTAAATTTAATGGAAAATATTTTAGATTAATTTTTTTCTAATTGCTCACTATATGACTACTAGCAAATAATTTGCACACAATAAAATATTTTTATAGTATGTTAAATATTAACACAAGAACAGCATAAGTATTTAAGATCATTACAGTTTGCTGTATTAATTAATGACAAATTGTAATGATTGTTTTAAAAAGCCATTCACTTAAATATTATTCTCGTTGCTTTTACTTAAAGTATATTTTGGTGTTTCAATTAAATGAAACAAGTTGAAGTGGAATTATTCCTTCATTTTCTACTATATGGCTAATGTTAATATCAATATTAATAGGTAATCCAAACTGTGAGCAGGCTGGATGTGGAGAGTGGAAACCACCCATGATAGATAATCCAAATTACAAGGGAAAATGGAGAGCACCCCTTATTGATAATCCAAATTACAAGGTATGTTACATTTTTAAAGAAAATATTTGATTTTGATTATTGTCAGTTGACATGACCATTTAATTTTAGGGTAAATGGAAACCAAGGAGGATTGAAAATCCAGAATTCTTTGAAGATAAACATCCTTATAGAATGACACCTGTGGTGAGTATTTCTTTTTATATGCATACGATATACATAAAATGAGATAATGTACCAATGTATATTATCTTTATTACTTTTAAGTATTACTTTTGTATTTATTCAAAATAAGTAAAGATTCATTAGTAAAGATGATTCATGATACCAATTACTTGTTACTTTGGTATTCATTATACAGCATTGCAACGAGTCAGCAAGACACTGCTGCATTAAACAAAACCTGATGGATTCATGATGGATTAAAATTTGTTAAATCAATTTCTGAACTTAAAACATCATTAGGACGAGGAAGAGCATTCATCAGGTTTTGTTTAATGCAGCAGTGTCTTGCTGACTCGTTGCAATGCTGTATAATGAATACCAAAGTAACAAGTAATTGGTATCATGAATCATCTTTACTAATGAATGAAGCTCAGACCTCTTTCCTCATTTCCACATTATATGAATTAAATGACATACAGTTTGATCTTTCGCCAAGAGGACACGATCTCGACGTGTCTTGGCCGACGTTTGCTAGAAAGCTATTTAGTACAACTTATTCTTGGCAACCACCTAGCAGAAGCATGAGCGTCTCTAGTTTGGTCAGCTGTACGTCACAAAATGAACCCACTTTAACACAGCAATTTACAAATGAGATTCAAAATATTAATGAAGTGAAAGATTTGAAAGCTGAACTCGCCCATTTAGAGAAAAATATGGAAGAATTACGGCAACAGTTAAAATGTGCAGAAAAAAGAGAAGAAGAATCAAGGTTACTTGCAAGTAAAAAAAGAGAAAGAATTAATAGAAAGCACACCAGTTTACTTGGTACGCGGAAAAAAAAAATTATTGGGATTACATCTGCCGTTGTCTTACGACGAAACGAACAGACATTCATGATGGATTAAAATTTGTTAAATCAATTTCTGAACTTAAAACATCATTAGGATGAGGAAGAGCATTCATCAGGTTTTGTTTAATGCAGCAGTGTCTTGCTGACTCGTTGCAATGCTGTATAATGAATACCAAAGTAACAAGTAATTGGTATTATGAATCATCTTTACTAACGAATGAAGCTCAGACCTCTTTCCTAATTAATTCATATTTTACAGAAATGTTTTCTTGCCCAAATAAAATATAGGATGATTATAATTAAAGTACCTCTATTCAATGTTGTATAGAGATTTAAGAAAGTTGAAAAGAGACAACCAAATTTGTTACAGTGACATTTCAGGGCAACAGACGTTTCATTAAAAAAAATGAGTATATCAAACTCATCACTATGGTACTTTTATACTGATTGTAATTTTGTAATTTTATGGTTGTAGGGTCACTTAAAAAGTGTGGTTTATTGAGGACTTATCATAAATTTGATACCCTTGAAAGAGTCTCACATTACATGAGAAGCATTACAGAGGATTAGTTGCAGTTGGCCACAGAACACAGCTCACCACCATCAAGTTTTACACCTATAAGAGGGAGACCACTGAGTAGTATCCCATACATCACTAAGGTCTTTGTATAGCATGAGTATTTTGCATTAATGTTTGTTGCTTGCAGTGCCAAAAGTACCCTGGTGGTGAGTTTTGGTATACTAATTTCTTTTTATGGAAATATATTCTGCATGTTCTGAAATGTCACCATATGAAATTTAATTGCATTTAGTCAGCTAAATACCTTTCAAAACACCTGATCCTGGTTTTGATTTCGGCAACTGTCAAAAAAAATATCTTGAAATGAAATAAAAACTATCAAAATTTTCATCATTTGAAAATACTTGATCAAATCTGAAAGATAAAAAAATATATAAATGTTAAGTTATAACTAATTTTAAGGAAGAATATTTAAATCATTTTCAAAACAAATGAAATATATAATGAATAGTTTACTGAAACATTGAATAAATTGTTACAAGAATGAAATCAAATAAATTTTGAATTGTGTTTGAAATACCACTGTTAAATGTCTTCATTATAGTAAATCTTATCAAATTCTACTGATGCTATTAATATTTCTTATATAATAATATGTTGTAATATAAAACTTAATGATAATATATTGGAAATATTAATTTGAGTTATCTCAGTTGGCTTCACTGTGTGTGTGTTTACAGTAATAGGAATATGTTTCAGATTTCTGTCAGAATCCAATTAAGCTCATTGTGTTTTAGAAATATTGGTCCTGTCCAACTTATTCATTTTATAATTGAATGTATTTAAAACTATTTCCAATTTGCAAAATTATTCTATGTTGTTGTTTCAAAAGGAAATTATGATTTAATAAAAATTTTAAAAATTGCTTAATTTACAGGGAGCAGTCGGTTTTGAATTGTGGTCAATGACAGACAACATTCTATTTGATAACATCATAATCACAGATGATATGTTTGTGTCGGAACAGTGGGCGGCAGAAACCTGGGTTTTGAAGAAAGAACTGGTAGACAGAGAGACGGTGAGTTAAATGCAATTTTATTTATATTTAAAATTTGATGGAATGATAAAATTTTTTAACATTAAAATAGAGCATCCCTTGCCAACCATGGAGAGGGTTGTGTTTTAAAAAATGGTGTGGTTGGTGAAACCAGTTTCAAAAATTAGGGAATTGGGGAAAGGATAACGACGTTATTGAATGTACATTATATAATAATAAAGTAATTTTACATTAGTACTTCCAACAATATAGCAAAAAATTACAAACAGTTTGAACACCTTAATACTTTTTCCAGTAACACTATATTTTGTTTAATTAAACAAACATTTTTTTACCTATTTTACAGGTCTGTATTAGGTTTAATTTATAAACTAGAAGATTTGAACTGAAATTTCTAATTAATGTTCTTACTGTGTTCAAATTTTAATTTTTTTTTTTTTTGTGTTGCTGGAAAAAATATTAATGCTTAAGGTGTTCTTCAAGCTAAATTAGTTTCAGCTCAGATAGAAGTAAATTTTAAAACTAATAAAAAGAAGTTTTTTTTCTCTACCAGTTTCTCTTTTTAAAGTTGAGAATTGAATACTGGCTCATTGATGATGATCTACAAAGAAATTCAGTTGTTTCCCAATTCTTATTTAAAGCTCAAAAATACATTTGATGACTGAATCAATGTTTATGAAATGCCTAGTTTGATCATATGCCATCAATAATAACAGATAAAAAGAATAATAATATTATTTGATATTTATTTGCAAATGAATTCCTGGACTGAGCTTTTTTCTTAGGAGTGACAAATGAAACATAACTGGGTTGTGGTTCCAGTGATGTTGAAGATCTCCAGAAAGCTTTGGAACTCTTCTTCCATAATGGAATTAGGTGTGGATATGCAGTCTGTTGCAAGTCCACAGAAGGTACATTTTGTGGACCACACTTTGGTTGGGGATAGGAGACAGGTGAGTACGGGTGAGGAAACGCCATTGTGAAGAAGGCAGGACCGGTAAAGTGCAGAGTGGCGATGGCAGACGTTCTGCAGTAATTTCTGTAGAATGTTGATGTAGATGTGTCATTACCAGTCTGGTCATAGGAAATAAATTCTTTATGCACAATACTCCTCACATTAGAAAATTCAATAAAAATGATATTTGTCTTCCACTGCCAGGGTTTTCTTCAATTGTGGCAATCCCAAGGCCTTTCCACCCAGAACTTTGTCATTTGATCTGTGGGTCATATTGGCAGCATGGGGTTTCATCTGCTGCAACAATGCAGTGTCATCCCCCTGCCACTGCAAAATTTTTTAATTATTTCATTGATTTATTTTTTGGTTAGAAGTCACATTATTTCAAAACCACAGTTTCAAACTAAGCTGACCAGAGCTTCCTGTATCTGTCTATATCATATGGTGTAAGTCTTTTCAGGCATCTTAAATTAATGCCTAAATACATTATTAACACTATTATTATTATTATAAACTTTTGATTTTTCTTATCTATTAAATTCTCATACATGACATGTCAAAATAGGATAGTGTCATTTACAAGCAAAACAAATTCAATTTTTTTCTTTTGGTACATTTTATAAGATAAATTTCTCTGAAAAATCAGATAACAGGATCATATTATCTGTATATAGGTAATTGATTAAAATTGACTATAAAAAGTTTTTAAGAATTCAACATCAAACGATAAAAAATCCATACAGTTTTTAATATGCAGGTATCCCTCGTACAACATGGTTTGAAAATTGGGGAAATCCCTGTACAAAATTTCACAACTTTTAAGTGCAAACTGCTGTTTGATATCTTTTTTTATCCAAGTAAGGATGTGTGCACTCTCACATTTCCCACAGATTTTAGAATATTGAAATTTCCAATTTTTGTGCCTTTCATCAGACTTAATGAAAACTAATAGTGCAATTTTTTTTTCTTGTCCTAGCTTTCCTATCAACTAAGTGTTGTCATTGCTTTCAGATTTTAGCCCTTAAGACTGCTGCTGTGTTTTGTTTTTAACATTAATCTTCATATTTAGTAAAGTTTATTAAAAACATTTAGTTAAAAATGTTTAAACTGTAGGTAAGTGATCATTCGTAAAATTGACAAACAAAATGAGGTAATTTGGTACTCAAACAAATTCTGGAAAAAAATCACTGTCCTTGATTTAACAAATGTGACCAAACAAATAGACAAATTTCGATTAATAACATATTTTTATTTAATCATACATAAAAAAAATTTTATGGTGAAAATAAAAAAAATGGAGACGTTGCTGATATTTCTGATCAAGATGAACAAAAATGCTCAGACGATAATGATATTTTGTAAAAATTACACCCCATTTAACTAAAATTAATATTAATGCATAATACAGTACTTTTAATTGTGGTTGTTAATTAATTATTGATTGCTTTAATAAACATACTTCTCTTAGTAATGAAAAAGAATAGTATACTATTCTTTAACTTTTGGAAGCTAATCCTGTGTTTTGCATTAGACCTTTGTTTCATATAGCATGGATTCACCTAACATGGCACTTTTTTGGAATGTAACTATCATGTTATACGAGAGATACCTGTAACTAAATGATGACATTTTTTTACATAGAGACAGATTACACAATACTTTTTGAAAGTTGCAACTTATTCTTGAAAAAAAAAATTTAAATATGTATGTATGTTTCTTGGTATGACTATGTAGGTAAGCTTTTCATTTCTAAACTGCAGAAGCGTAGATTTATTAATTTGGCTGTTCACAATTGATGAGGATCTTTTTTACAGTAATACAAAGTACTTGACTCTTTTTTTTTTAAAGTATTACTTTACTTAGTTTCAACAATCATTTTTTAATCATTAATCCAATGCTTCCAATATATTCTCTCAATGATGAAATAAAATACTATGAAAGAAAGAACATAACCTATACCAATTACATGTTTATTTTCAACACTGTTTCAGATTAATTATGTCGCGACTCGGAAATTATTATAATTATTGCTTACATTTTGTTTAGAATTAATGTGTAATTTCAATGCATTTGTATTATTTTTATGTTTATATTAAATATGTTATTCCTAATTTAATGACTCTTGATAAGTACTATCGACATCTCATCACGACTTCATTACGCCTCCCACTCCTTTTGCCCTCCTATAGCCATTTCCTGACAGCCAAGCCAGTAAGTGGGGAGAAGCTCTCCACTTCAGCCCCCTCGGTTAGCACATATTCTGTCTATCCCGTAAGTGGGACCGTCGAAGGTTCTTGACACAAAATATGACTAAGTCCTATCAAATGATACAGAGTAAATAATCTCTAAGTCCCGAGTAAGTCGAGAGACAATAATTTCTAAGTCCCGAGTATACCGAGAGAGAGTGAAGTAAAAACAATCTAAGTATTTACCTCTTTAGGTCGGCGATCAGAAACCTTGAAGTCCTTCCAGAGTAGACGCTTGTAGTCTTCTTCCTCCAATGATCGCCTCGAGACCTCCGATCATTCCCCTTTTATACTTTTTTAGCGTGGGAAATCTCGGGGACTCCTCTGACGCAATCTGTCACTTCTCCCGATTTATGACAGTCTCCCCCGTCATGGGTGACGACAATGCAGACATCGCTTGACCAATTAATGTTAAATTCGTCATCACCTGGGGAGATGACTGACCATTTTTGGTAATGTTCTCACCGTACGGGTGACCCTTGTAGGTGACCTCTTGTCTACTCTCAATACAGGAACACCCGTCCGTCTCCGTCAACCGGACACCCGCAGGAGACTACTCTTTTACAAGGTGTCTGCGGTGTGACCAATTAGCAAAAACAAACAAACGCCCCGGGGAGAGGGGAGTTCTTCCGCGGTCGCCTCGGACGACGTCGTCCCAGGGATGACCTTCTTGACGGACGAATTATGCAGTTCATTATCCGGGGTCTATTCCTCGGGTAACGGGGTGAGAATGGGAGAAATAACAGAAATAATGATGAAAGAAGAATTCTATAAGAATTCTCTAAGAGAGAATTCTAATTAATTAGAGAGTCAGATTTTCACAATTACCCATCTACTGAATATAAATGAAAATATATATATATAATTTTGTGAGATAGTTTTGAAAATTTATATGTAAATAGCAACTTTAGTTGTTTAACTAATATTAATATCTGAAATGCTTGAAATTTGTAATTTTTAATTAAACATTTATGTTCTAAATATTTTGCAGGTTCTGTTGTCATGCTTCATGATAACTGCACATTGTATTTGTAATTTATTAATATTCATAAAAATATTTATTACTAACCTTAATCAATTTTTATAAATTACCTTTCTTTACAGCTTTAATTGCATTTTATTATATTAATAATTATTATTGCCCAAATCTTTGCAACATACTTTATATCAATTTAAAAATAAATGAGTGAGTTGCGCTTACTTAATTATTTCAGCTCATGTCATATTTACATATTTATAATATACAAAAAAGTTATAACTTAAATGTTCCCAAATCTTAATTTATTACACGGTGTTATACATAGTATGTATACGAGATTACCAGATTGTTATTAAACAACTAATAAACAATAGGAATATTTTTAGCAAACATTCTGGGGATGGATTATGAAGAAGACGAACAATCGTCCAAATGCATGGCTATTATATATTATGTATTTAACGGTTCCATTTATAATTTATGGCTGGCATCTTCATAAGAGAGTCAAAGAGGTAGCAGTTTTTAAATTTTGTGGGCTTCTGTGTATTCCACCAAACCATGAAAATCTTATTTAGAAAATCTGGCTATTGCTATTAGTGAATCTGTGTACCAACCTAATTTTATCCCTTAAAAATTGTTTCCAATACCCTTATCCTTCCTATTTTCTTTCTCTCTCCCATATAGGATGGTGTGTTTTTAAGATTAGTCAAATATACCAACAAACATCCCTGGTTGTGGGCAGTCTATGTGATAGTTATAGGCTTGCCAATAGTTCTCTTCATTAGTTTCTGCTGTACGTCATCCACTAGTCAGGTAATCCCAAAACTGCCTTTTTTTTTATTTTATTTTTTAACTTTTTTATTGTACAGTAGTAAATTTGTCAAATTTATTTGTGGCACAATTATAATTTTATGCATTGCGTAAAACAGGAAAAGAAGGAAGAAGCAATCCGGGCTAAGCGAAAGAAAACTGATGAACCCACACCGGATGACATTCCGGCCAGTGAAGTCAAGAAGGAAGTCAGAGAAACAACTCCAATTAGAATTGAAGAAGTAAAAGAGACAGAAATTATTCCAGAAAGTAGCGAACAGGAAGAAAAGAGCAAGGAATCTGATGTGGAAGAAAAAGAAGAGGAACTACAGAAAGAAGAAAATACTAATGATGTCAAGAATGAAGTAGAGGAAGAGAAACTTGTCGAACTTGAAAGTGAAGAAGAAGAGGAGGAGGAAGAAGAAGAGGAGGATGACGATGATAAGAAAGATGAGGAAAAAGAAGAAAAAGAAGAAAAAGAGGTAAGATTTGATATTTTTTTTAGTAGTTAAAGACAAGGCTATAATTTTTAATTGAAAAAACAAAAAGTGTAAATATGTAATCCAAAAATAGTTTCCTTAACAAATTTTGTTTAATTTTTACCATTATGTAGTTGAACTGTTAAGCTTGATTTTTATGAAATGTTGAGTAAAAGGAGCAAAATGTCTTACAAAAAACTGCTTAGATGCATATCTTTAAATCATTTATACTTCTCAACGAACCTAAAAGGATTGGGTCGACTGATTACATAGTTCATCAATTAATAGACTTGTCATTTTCTAAACTAAGAATAAAAGCTTCAAATCAGAGCAAGTTTGCATTAATTGTGTATTGGCTCATATTGGAATCAATTCCTTTCCTATAATATTTCTACTTAATTTGTATGGTACTTTACTAAAAAAAATGCAAATATCATATTTTGGGGAATAACTTGCTTGTGAACTTTCAGAAAGGAGTTGTGGAAACGCCACAATTAACAATCACACTGTCTGTATTAGTGTCATTTTCACAAAAAGCTTATATAAATGCTTCATTAAAATTTCAACGAAACTTTATAATTTGTCATAAGCATTTCCCTTGAAGTATATTACTTTGGTATCTGTGTCAAGTTTGTGTTTAAAAGGTTTAGAAACATGCAAACAAAAGTTTGATATTAAAGCAAGAAGTGGACACACAAGTATTCTCTAAGTTGTCATTTTAGAAATGGGAAAAGGCATCAAGTTAAAGCAGACTGTGGTTTTAAAAGAGGCAGGATAGTTGGATGGTGAGAGAACATGTTTGTCTATCTCCAGAAACATGTTAATGAAACAAACAGCATTGCTACTAAATAAAACTAAACAATAAATAGAAATGTATAATTTTCCAAGAAGAGGACCTTTTAAAATGCAGGAGAGTGGGTAGCAATGTCTTGTCTCCCACTTCTGATAAAATTGGAGTGGTGACATCATAAAGTATTCATAAAACATCTGAAACAAGTTCTGTTGTTTAATTTTATTATAAAACAATTATTT
>NW_019385266.1:0-2215 GCF_000671375.1 Centruroides sculpturatus
TGCACAGACGATAGCAAACTCAATTTAGCCGCTCCGTAGCGTGGCGCAGGGTGGAGGAAAGTAGTTCGGCTGCTCATCCACTATTGGTCCAGATTCTATCAATCTTGTCGCGAAACGAGTCGGCGACGACGTTTTAGGAGCTCCTTTATATGTATGTTGCTACAATTTCTTCGCTACGTTATAGAAATTTCCGTTATAGGAATGCACGTTATAGGGGGGTCGACTGTATATGATGTATATTGACTATAGTTATTTTACCTAAGAGTTTTTCACTTCAATTTATCACATTTAATTCTTTAAACTGTGCACAGAAGAGGAATAGAGAATTTTTAAAACGTGTTAGATAGGTTTTTCTGTGAGATAAACTTTTTCGTAAGATGACTGTTATTGTTATATAGCCGATATTACACGTTTTTATTGGGTGCAAAAATTAGGTTTTGTCTCTAATATGATTAATTAAATCATTTTTAGACGGTATAAAAATACGGCAATCCTCGAAAAAACTCAGAAAAATGGCAGCTAAAATACTACAGTAACCGAGTTTTTCAGGGTAATCCTTAACGCTCTCCCCGTGGAGAGAATTTTTAATTTTATTACACTTTTTAATTTTTATCATAAAAATAAATATGCAATATCAGGCAAGTTACTCTACCAAAGTCAGGTGGTGAGAATATCACCCACATTCATTCTTAGAATTGAATTCTGACCCTAGGACCGAATACGTAGTTTTTTCTATGTTAAATAAAATTTGTAACATAATTTTGTAAATTTGATAATGCTTTACATATGACATTAACTCATACGCTACATTTGTTTTGATCCAAATGCCACTGAGAAATCCACCAAAAATTTATTTTTTATTTGAAATAATTATCTCCACTAAAACTGTGCGTTAGATGTTTAAAACCGTTAAATTAATTTGATAAAAAATCCCATAAAAATAATTAAGCGTTAATTGCGCGCCAGTAAAGGTAATTACGTAATTACAAATTAAATCGTAACTTGCAGTACAATATAATATCTGCTTTTTTTCATGAAAATTTACAAATTTATGACAGGCTATATATATTCCATTAAGTAAGTAAATTTTAAATTTGACACAGATGAGTCATTGTGTTTACAGCTGGATGACTTTGAGAACAGCTGGTGTTGGATTTTTCTGGACATTCTCGTAGATGTCTCAGGAGGAGAAGGGTTTAAAGTAGGGTAAATACTAGCAGGCCATGTAATTTTTAATATTTTTAAAAAATTACGGTTTTTATTGTGATTTCAAATCCACCGACTTAAATAAACGTATATATAATAAAATCTATTAATTAAAAAATTAAAACACTATTGGAAGTCATTTTTGACATCAAAAAGTAGCTTTAAATAACTTTACGGTAGTAAAATCTGTGCATTAGAACTTTAGAACGATGAATGAAATTTGATTAAAAAAAATCCCATTAAAAACAATTAAGCGCTAATCATGCGTCGTTATAGGTAGACTAAAATCGCAATAAAACTTTTTTCGCGTGGGAAAAAATTTTTTAAAAAATTTGGACACTTAAAAAACATCCAACAATCCAAAAAAATTATCAGGGGTCCAAAAAACCGTTTGTTTTGTAACGCTATGTAACTTGCCCGAGTTGATTCGGGCTAAGGGCTTAAACTATTAAGCTCTGCACTGATTATTATTATTATCAACCCATGTTAATTACAAGACACTAGTAGCTTAATATGTTCTTTAGTGAGCGTTATAGAATCAGTGGTGGCATTCCGTGGTATTAATAGTAAATTGATATTACTTATAAAATTAATAATACAAGGTCTGTTCAAAAAGTATCGGACCTTTGGTCAGTAAAAATAAATTTATTGTCTTTGAGGTACAAAACCCTAATCCCCTTCAAAGTAGTCTCCTTGGTAATGTATACACTTCTCCCAGCGTTCCTGCCATTGCTGGAAACACTGCTGGAACGCATCTTTTGGAATGGCCATCAGCTGGTCTGTCGGATTTTGCACAATGTCTTCTCTCGACTAAATTCGGGTTCCTTTTAGCGGCATTTTCAGCTTGGGAAATAGCCAAAAGTCACACGGAGCCATGTGGGGAGAGTACGGAGTGTGACTAACCACAGGAGTGTTATGTTTGGCGACGAAAGCCCGAATCAGATGCGCAGAATGGGCGGATGCATTATCACGATGAAGCTGCCAAGTTTTGATCGACCACAGATCCAGT
>NW_019385266.1:7427-14558 GCF_000671375.1 Centruroides sculpturatus
ACAGACGATAGTTAGCGTAAAAATCTCCGTAGCGTGGCGCCACGCTAGACGGCGGATATATTTAATTATAATAAAGTTACAATAAATTAAGTTAATATATAATTATATGTACAGTACCTAATTTATATATAATTAATATATAATTATATGTACAGTACCTAATTTATATATAATTTATATATAATACTGCACAGACGATAGCAAACTCAATTTAGCCGCTCCGTAGCGTGGCGCAGGGTGGAGGAAAGTAGTTCGGCTGCTCATCCACTATTGGTCCAGATTCTATCAATCTCGTCGCGAAACGAGTCGGCGACGACGTTTTAGGAGCTCCTTTATATGTATGTTGCTACAATTTCTTCGCTACGTTATAGAAATTTCCGTTATAGGAATGCACGTTATAGGGGGGTCGACTGTATATGATGTATATTGACTATAGTTATTTTACCTAAGAGTTTTTCACTTCAATTTATCACATTTAATTCTTTAAACTGTGCACAGAAGAGGAATAGAGAATTTTTAAAACGTGTTAGATAGGTTTTTCTGTGAGATAAACTTTTTCGTAAGATGACTGTTATTGTTATATAGCCGATATTACACGTTTTTATTGGGTGCAAAAATTAGGTTTTGTCTCTAATATGATTAATTAAATCATTTTTAGACGGTATAAAAATACGGCAATCCTCGAAAAAACTCAGAAAAATGGCAGCTAAAATACTACAGTAACCGAGTTTTTCAGGGTAATCCTTAACGCTCTCCCCGTGGAGAGAATTTTTAATTTTATTACACTTTTTAATTTTTATCATAAAAATAAATATGCAATATCAGGCAAGTTACTCTACCAAAGTCAGGTGGTGAGAATATCACCCACATTCATTCTTAGAATTGAATTCTGACCCTAGGACCGAATACGTAGTTTTTTCTATGTTAAATAAAATTTGTAACATAATTTTGTAAATTTGATAATGCTTTACATATGACATTAACTCATACGCTACATTTGTTTTGATCCAAATGCCACTGAGAAATCCACCAAAAATTTATTTTTTATTTGAAATAATTATCTCCACTAAAACTGTGCGTTAGATGTTTAAAACCGTTAAATTAATTTGATAAAAAATCCCATAAAAATAATTAAGCGTTAATTGCGCGCCAGTAAAGGTAATTACGTAATTACAAATTAAATCGTAACTTGCAGTACAATATAATATCTGCTTTTTTTCATGAAAATTTACAAATTTATGACAGGCTATATATATTCCATTAAGTAAGTAAATTTTAAATTTGACACAGATGAGTCATTGTGTTTACAGCTGGATGACTTTGAGAACAGCTGGTGTTGGATTTTTCTGGACATTCTCGTAGATGTCTCAGGAGGAGAAGGGTTTAAAGTAGGGTAAATACTAGCAGGCCATGTAATTTTTAATATTTTTAAAAAATTACGGTTTTTATTGTGATTTCAAATCCACCGACTTAAATAAACGTATATATAATAAAATCTATTAATTAAAAAATTAAAACACTATTGGAAGTCATTTTTGACATCAAAAAGTAGCTTTAAATAACTTTACGGTAGTAAAATCTGTGCATTAGAACTTTAGAACGATGAATGAAATTTGATTAAAAAAAATCCCATTAAAAACAATTAAGCGCTAATCATGCGTCGTTATAGGTAGACTAAAATCGCAATAAAACTTTTTTCGCGTGGGAAAAAATTTTTTAAAAAATTTGGACACTTAAAAAACATCCAACAATCCAAAAAAATTATCAGGGGTCCAAAAAACCGTTTGTTTTGTAACGCTATGTAACTTGCCCGAGTTGATTCGGGCTAAGGGCTTAAACTATTAAGCTCTGCACTGATTATTATTATTATCAACCCATGTTAATTACAAGACACTAGTAGCTTAATATGTTCTTTAGTGAGCGTTATAGAATCAGTGGTGGCATTCCGTGGTATTAATAGTAAATTGATATTACTTATAAAATTAATAATACAAGGTCTGTTCAAAAAGTATCGGACCTTTGGTCAGTAAAAATAAATTTATTGTCTTTGAGGTACAAAACCCTAATCCCCTTCAAAGTAGTCTCCTTGGTAATGTATACACTTCTCCCAGCGTTCCTGCCATTGCTGGAAACACTGCTGGAACGCATCTTTTGGAATGGCCATCAGCCGGTCCGTCGCATTCCGCACGATGTCTTCTCTCGACTAAATTCGGGTTCCTTTTAGCGGCATTTTCAGCTTGGGAAATAGCCAAAGGTCACACGGAGCCATGTGGGGAGAGTACGGAGCGTGACGAACCACAGGAGTATTGTGTTTGGCGACGAAAGCCCGAATCAGATGCGCAGAATGGGCGGATGCGTTATCACGATGGAGCTGCCAAGTTTTGATCGACCACAGATCCGGTCGTTTGCGTCGCACTGTATCGGAAAGACGACGAAGGACCTCCTGGTAGTACTCCTTTGCGATGGTTTGGCCTTGTGGTGCGTACTCACGACACACCACCCCACGAGAGTCGAAAAAACTGTCAACATGACCTTTGATATTGCTGCGGACCTGCCGCGCTTTTTTTGGCCTCGAGGATCGTCCCCGAAAGCCTGCTGAATCTTGCGAATGGTTTACACTCGGGTATCGCCAAGGTTTTTGGCAAAATTTGATGTAATATCGCTGCTCACGTTGTTCAGTCATTTTCCAGCTTAGTGAAATCCGACGAGAGCGCACTACATGACCTCACTCATAGGCCAATTGCCAACGACTGACGCTTCCTGCAGGCGGGAAAAAATTCAGGGCTGTGCATGACTGTCCCCTCTACAACTCCACTGAAAGAGGCCTGTCGTGCATCATTGGTTTACGCGGAAAAAAAAGATCCGATACTTTTTGAACAGACCTTCTATACTGAATTTCTCATGGCATATCCTACTAAAAGACAATAAACAATGTAAAAACCACATGTAAAATAATTCAGTAGAAGCAGAGTTCTTCAGGATAATACTTAACTTTTTCCCCTGTGTGGAAAATTATAAAAAATTACTTCTTAATGTTATATTTTAGCACATAAACATACATTCTGTTTGCATCATACCCAGGGTAGATGAGTCAATTCATTTTGCACAATTTTATACAATCATGCAACACAAAAATTCTTCCATTCCATAGAAGTGCAATACTTACATAATAATAAAAATATTTTAATTTATCAAATTTTTCCGAATTATCCAAGAAACACTTAAATTACTAACTTTGATTTTTATCATGGTAAAACTTTTAGCACAGATAATTAATAATTGTGTGATCTACAATGATGCTAATATTAATATTTGCAAATTTTTAACATCCATGTTCAACGTTATAATCATCTCATGACTCTTATTGTACATATTTTTTCCAACTGAAAAAACGGTGTTCTTACAGCTAACTCATTACTTGAAACTGCTAAATGTTTGCAATCATTGTTTGATAAACATCAAGATGTATATAATCATCTTCCTTTCTATAAACCATTGATTATCAACCGCTGAGATTTTTTAATCTATATATAAACGACGTCACACAATCGATGCCACCTTCCTACCAGAATTTAGAAATTTTATTTGGTATCACTGATAATTGTTAGTAGTAACTATGCCGTTCAGAAAATGTTACCTAAACAACCAATCGCGTTTAAAAATTACCGTTATGATGTCTCTGGTTGTCTTGCGGTACTTACTGAAGTAACAGTGTGTGTCGTTAAATTTTTAAATTATTAAAAGTGAACTGTAATGAAAAAAAAATTGAGAATTTTTGCCATAAACAATCACCTCACACTCACATAAAAATTAACAATGCAACTACTTTTTTACAACTACAATTTTTCACGTGCTTCTTATTTTTTATTTTAAATATAAAAAATTAAACAATATTTTATAAACAANAAAATCCCACACAGTTGATAGGCTTATAAATAATTTTATACTTTTGCTTTTCAGTATGAAATATTTATGACCTATGATGAAACTAAAACACAAATGACAGGTGGAAAGTTATTTCCACTCTTTAAAGTTATCCAAGAAAAACTAAAATTTAGGTAAGTGGCTTTCTTATTTTAATCTCAAACTAACTACAGGTATACCTCGCCTTATGTCGGTAATTGGTTTCAGGAGAGGCGACAGAAATCGAAGTTACTTGTCTCTCCGAATCTACTTGTCACTAGAATGAACATTAAATTACTATTCCCAGTAATGTATTTTATTTTTAATGCATTTTTAATAATTTACGGTTAATGAGGATCTATTTTAAGCTTACAAACAAATAAAGTTTAGTTTTTAATATAGTACAGAAAAAAGTAATCTAAATTTACGAAAGCATGCACTGTAAATACAGTACATACTTGTAAATGTATATATTTTAATATAATTTATATTTTTTAAACGCTTTTCTAGTGATATTACGACTTCAATATTTGTGGCGAACAGACGTAAAGTCGAATTATATGACTTAAACTTAATTTCTATTTTTCAATATACATCTTTCACAAACAAAGTACAATCAGGAACGACGTAACTCGGAAAGACGTAAGTCGAGGTATACCTGTAGCATACATTTAATAATAGAACTTTAGCAGTATATAGACTCGGGTTTTTGTATCTTTTACTGTTACTTTACATTATTGTAAATATTATTTTGATGCAGTTTAAAAATTATTTTAAAAATGAAAAAAAATTAAATATAATTTATNCGATTTTATATATGAAAATAAAAAAGTAGCGTATTTTTAAGATTTGTAGCCTGAAGATAATTATCACTAGCCCAAAAAGTAGCGTGTCGCCCAATTTGAAATTTTTGTAGCGAGTGCACTTAAAAAGTAGCCCAATCCGCTACTTGTAGCCCAATCTGGCATCACTGGTTAGAGATTAGGAACAAAGTGAGGTCAAAGGGCGAATGTCAAGTAGTGGCGCCCTCTATCCTACACGTCAAATTTGTTTCGGTCTCACGTTTTTACTATATTAGATAATGTTAAAAAAACCCACTTGTAACGACATAAAACCGTTTTAATGTCATATTTGAAGCACTCCCAAATTTACAAAATTAAATTACAAATTTTATTTAACATAGAAGAAACTACGTGTTCAGTCTTGAAGTCAGAGTTCACTTCTTAAAATGAATGTGGGTGGTAATCTCCCCTGCCTGACTAGGGTGGGGTGAGGTAGCTGTTTTGCCTGTTTGTAGAAAATAGTCGCCATTTTATTTTGACTAAATTCTCGGTCCCCTGACTAACTACGAGTCTGGATTTTTTATGCTCAAATGATTTGGGCACCTAATATTCTGTGCCAAATATCAACTCTCGACATGTATTCTTTCATACTTCTATGCTGGTAAGAAAATCGGGCCGAACGCTCGTATAAACAAAAAATAGTCTTGTCAAATATGTAAAAATCCTAAACAGATAATTTGACTAAGCCACGAAAACTAGGCACATTAATGTAAATATATTATCATTCCAATTTAACAATTAAACAATGCATCCCAGCACATTAACAGTTGTCAAAAATCAACTCGAGTTATATAGCGTAATGAATGTATATGATTAGAGATGCCATGTCAGTCACTGTTTCATTGAGTGATAACCAATGTATAGTTATATCCAAACACGAAATAGACCACAAAAACAATGTGTTAGTATGCAAATGAAAAAAAATCACAGATATACATTATTAAAATATTAAAAGGCATAGTTTGAATATAATTAAAAAANACAATACTTTAACAGTTAAGTGCATATGGTTTATGGTTGATAGAGAATATTTAAAAAATTAAAATATCAATATTACTCAATGAAAAAACTAATAGGAAATTAATAAATGCAATAAAATATCATACTTTTTTTTGTGTAGTGAGTTAAGTAAGTTGAACACATTTTCACAAATATTTATAAATAAGAATGTTTTTTCAAACCTAGTCAGCAGGAAGAATTGCAGATACACTCTATGCGTATCTCACTTCTGAGGAAATTGTGAGGGTAAACATGACAAATGCAATTTGATCAAAAAACCTTAGGCAAGAAGAATTAAAAATTAATCAATGTAGACGAATAAATTGCTAACCCGAGCTATACTCAAATAAGTAAAGGTTATTCAACTATAAAAAATTTGCAAAAACAATCAAATCATATCTGACTGTACAAAAAAGTTTTGAATACAGTCATCATAAAAGTTAATACAGTAGAATTAAAATACAAAAACAAGACATGATATTTTGAATAAAAAAGTTTTACATGTGTACTGGTCCATTAGGAAAAAAATAAAAGAACATTGATATTATAAAACTAGAAAACGGTACAGATTAACAAAATAATAAACAAACGGAAGAAATTTTCTTGAATGAGTATTAAGTAAAAATAAATATCAGTGTAGAAATAGGAAAAAATAGAACAGTTAAAAATAATTTTTTAATGTTGTCAAGCTATGTTTTGTAGTAGAAATAATAACAATAAAAGAATATAAATTTAGAAATATTAGTAGTATAATAAGCAAAATCTGGCTCTTAGGCCTATAGTAAAATTTTATTAAAAAGTTGAGAAAATCATCTAAAGCTGTAGTACCTGGATTTTATATTTTACTGCTAATTATAATTAGCAGTAAAATTCATTATACCTAGATAACACGCTTCCAAGCAATTTACGAAGTAAAAAGTACAAAAGTAGCAAATAAGACTGAACATAAAAAAATCTTAAAACGAATTATATAGGGGAGATCGGGGCAACTTCGGCATGCGGGGCAAGTTTGTCAAGCGCTTCTTTAAAAAAACAAATTAAAAGGAGACTTTGGTTATAGGTTAGGCAGTTGAGTTTTATTAGTGGCTTGTTGAGTGTAGTGTTTTTATTGTTCTCCAACAAGCGTAGTTGAATTATCAAGCAAAGTTTCATTTTCGTTCAATTCCATATAATATTTTTTTCCATTTATATTGAATTGGCAGGTTTTGTTATAATTCCATGAAAACGAAAGTTACTTTTCCTGTTAGAAGGATGTAACTTCAACTTATTCACGTGGCCAGATCGTGGCTTGGCATTCTGTTCTCAGGGTTGTACTTAATGTTTCGAAATCATGACTAGCGGGGTAAGATCGGCAACATAAAGCCACATTAGAAGCAAAGGATAAAAA
>NW_019385266.1:21887-28869 GCF_000671375.1 Centruroides sculpturatus
GCGATTCATTTTTTGAACTTAGAGACTTAGCGACTGCGGCTTTTCTTTTCAGTTTTAAGGCCATCCTTTTCCATTGTATCAAGAACTGTTGTATCAAAATTTAATAACTTTTGGATCACTTATTGGGAGAGAAAATTGGCAATTCCAACAGCATAATGCTTGTAGTAGACAATCCACAATTTCACAAGCAATGTCGCCTCCGTGCTTGTGAAGTTGTGGATTATCTACTGGAGCGAACGACTGATGGAAAACGAAAGCAAAGTATCTTAATCTTTGTTAAACGTTGCAACTTTATTTATATACTTAAGTGTAATGAAATTAAATAAAACTTTATTATTTTTGTATAATACAATAAACGTTTTGCGATTTTATATATGAAAATAAAAAAGTAGCGTATTTTTAAGATTTGTAGCCTGAAGATAATTATCACTAGCCCAAAAAGTAGCGTGTCGCCCAATTTGAAATTTTTGTAGCGAGAGCACTTAAAAAGTAGCCCAATCCGCTACTTGTAGCCCAATCTGGCATCACTGGTTAGAGATTAGGAACAAAGTGAGGTCAAAGGGCGAATGTCAAGTAGTGGCGCCCTCTATCCTACACGTCAAATTTGTTTCGGTCTCACGTTTTTACTATATTAGATAATGTTAAAAAAACCCACTTGTAACGACATAAAACCGTTTTAATGTCATATTTGAAGCACTCCCAAATTTACAAAATTAAATTACAAATTTTATTTAACATAGAAGAAACTACGTGTTCAGTCTTGAAGTCAGAGTTCACTTCTTAAAATGAATGTGGGTGGTAATCTCCCCTGCCTGACTAGGGTGGGGTGAGGTAGCTGTTTTGCCTGTTTGTAGAAAATAGTCGCCATTTTATTTTGACTAAATTCTCGGTCCCCTGACTAACTACGAGTCTGGATTTTTTATGCTCAAATGATTTGGGCACCTAATATTCTGTGCCAAATATCAACTCTCGACATGTATTCTTTCATACTTCTATGCTGGTAAGAAAATCGGGCCGAACGCTCGTATAAACAAAAAATAGTCTTGTCAAATATGTAAAAATCCTAAACAGATAATTTGACTAAGCCACGAAAACTAGGCACATTAATGTAAATATATTATCATTCCAATTTAACAATTAAACAATGCATCCCAGCACATTAACAGTTGTCAAAAATCAACTCGAGTTATATAGCGTAATGAATGTATATGATTAGAGATGCCATGTCAGTCACTGTTTCATTGAGTGATAACCAATGTATAGTTATATCCAAACACGAAATAGACCACAAAAACAATGTGTTAGTATGCAAATGAAAAAAAATCACAGATATACATTATTAAAATATTAAAAGGCATAGTTTGAATATAATTAAAAAATATATCCTCCACAAACTAAACATTTACTTTAAAATATATTTTTTTTAAATACAATTTACCATTTTATAAATTATTTTCTCATTTTGAATTGAATATAGTTAATATTTTGGACAAGGTCAAATTTATTTTATAATAAATATTTTATGGAAAACTTTATTTGATGGAAATGTATATTGAAATATAACTATCAAAAGACACAATTTTTAAAGTAATTAAAGCATATCAGGATAATCGACAATGAAAAAAGCTATCTCCTTCGCTTTTTTAGCTTCTAATTAAATTTTAAAAAATATTTTTAGCAGTCCCGTATCAGAAATAAAAATTTTACACACTTTTTTACGCTGATGACCCATATAACACAATAATAACAAATGCAGAAGGTCAAAAAAATGAGAACGTATTACTATTATATATAGTGTAAATTATCAGTTTCAGAAAGTACAATAGTTTACGTAATGAGTATAATTAAATTGAATACACGTGTCACTCTCTCTTCATAAAGTATATATACATTGTGTTTTTTCATTACCCTTAAAATTACGTAAGCTGTTCCTATTTTTCTTCACCCCATATTAACCCCAGCTGTTTCTTTTTTCTGTTTACATCGTGGTCATATTATGCAAATTTCAGCTGCGCAGGCAACTGCAACCGCGACAGCTATTTCCGTAAACTAGTAAACCCCTTTTGAATACCAGCGCGAGTGCAACCGCGATTAGAAAAAAGATATGTAGCTAAAATATGGCAAATACTCTGAAATAGGACATAGAATGTAAATAAACTTACGAAAGTAATCAAATATAAACTATTGTTATTTTATTGGTTTATAGCAGACATGAGCAAATGCAGCTTTCTTTGAGTTATATGCAGCTATTTCTGAAAGTGTTATTTTCTGCTGTTTATTATTATTTTTACAATTTTATTTCTACAATTTTGTGAAAATTTGTATATTACAAAAAATTTAATATTTGTTTGTAAATCGCGGTACAGAAATGCAATACACAATAAAAACGTACAGAACTGCGACTCTCATGCATTTTGAAAAACCTACATTTTCGCTCCCACTGAACTTTTGCTTGCCCATCCCTGGATTATAAGGTCACGTTTTTCCATGTTGCAACGTAAGCGAACAATGTTTGACCACGATAAGACGTTCACGAGTCACGCTTGTTGCAGTTGTGGTCGCCTGCACGGCTGGAAATTGCACGGGGCTACCAAATCTTTAGTCTTAATGTGACATTTAAACATTTGGTTTGTAGTGATGTATATACGAGATTTTTAACCACCATAAATAATGCATAACGTCTAAATTCCTTTTTAATTTTTTGCTGCATATTTTGAAAATTTATACATAATCCTCATTTACTTTTTACTTAATCGTTCCACTGCTTGTTAATTGAAGTTTCTGGTAAAAAGTTTTAAGAGACACTAATAGAACATTCTATATAAACTGTATATAATATTTTTACAAAATCATATAAAAAGGTAATTATTAATACCTGGTAACGTAATCATTTTACCTGCAAAAACTCCATTCATATTAAATATATTTGAGATAAAATATTCACAAAATTAATTTTTTAAGTTTCAAATAGATTAAGTAGAAAAAAAGTTAGTATCTTACAATATCAATACATTTATTATGACTATAGCTTTTGTAATTATTTTTTTATTTAGGAAGCAGATCTGGCTTTTGTACCTGTTGGCATCAACTACGAACGCTTTTCTGCAATGGATTTCACGTCAGTTTTTACTTTTTACCCTGTAGTTTTTATTATTAAAGCTCCAGATAAGATTTTTGATTGGAATTCTGTTACGAAGCCTTTTAGTTTAAATGTAAGTAACAATAACAAGTGTTAAACTATAACTAAAACTCAAACATAAAGTTTTATTTCATGTAATCAGGTTTGGATAGCTATATTTTCTATTGTATTGATATTTGGACTAACGCTATACAAAGTGCTAAAGAAAGACTTTATCGTTGATAACACAGGAAAACAATGGACTATATGTACAGTATTTTGGAATTTAATTTGTACATTTCTTGGCGAAGGTAAAACACTTTAATTATGACATAACACAAATCTTAAGTTTTATATAGAAAACTTCTATTGAATTCCATTTAGGATTGAATCTAGACAAAGTACAAAGGTTCGCGTCTAGATTCATGATAGGAATTTGGTGGTTATCGATTCTTGTTTTGATATCCGGTTACAGTGGGGCGTTAATGTCTTTTATGACATGTCCTTTAACTGAGTCTGTTCCAAGAGATTTTCAGGAACTTGCTGTTTTTGTCCGCAACGGAGAGTTCTCATGCGGAACATACAAAGGATTTTTTGTGTGGAAAGACATCATGGTAAGTNATATTCAACGCTTTTTTTTCAGTTTACAGCAGTATTTATTACACAAAATTTAAGTAAAGCTTAACATGCCGATCTTGCCCCGATCTCCCCTAACTTTCCTGGCTGTTATAAAACATTATACTAAAAATAACTTTTATATAATTCATCTTATTAAATAACTAAAATTGCGTGTGGCGCCGTCTGTTGTGATACTGTGTTATGAAAAGTTTTATGTTTGTGTTGTAGTAAACACTAGTATTGTGTTTACTACATACTACGACACAAATATAAAACAGGACACGGTTTCAAAAAGAAAATCAAAAAAATTTTATGCTTTGAATTGTTATAAATTGCAAAACCCATAATTTTGTAAGTTATAAAAAGTTTTATTAAAAAAAACACTAAATACTAAGAAGTAAATTTTGAATAATTTGAACTCTACTCAACACTAACAAAATTTAGTAACATTAATACCTCTTGTCCAAGCTGCTGTGATAAATTTATTCACTGAATCTTTACCTGATCCTGTTATATTAAGTGAAATAGATGCAAACACACAAAAGCACACATTGATATTCAAACACAAAACATACATCTACGTAATTTGTTTTTCTACTTTTTGAATTCAGGCTGTCTGGAAACATGGAAATTTGCAAAAAAAACTTGGAGGGTTAAATGTAGCAGCTTTCACTACGATCTATTAATATGTAGGCTTTACAAAAAGTCTGTATAAGAAAAACACAAATACCTATCTTTAGATGATTGTTGTACAACAAATCTAATAGCTATCAAAAATAATTTTATACAGAAATATAAATATTGTAATTCTAGTTGTTATATTATCTACACTTCATGATATGAAACAGATTGCTGTATTTCAGGAAATAATCTAAAAATAAAAATAGCAATAGCTCAAACTACTCTTTACATAATACAACTATTATTAATTCCTTCATCCTTGTTAACAATTATAAAACGGCATTTCCCTTCACTTTTCCAAATGTCTTTGACTTTATAATAACAGAGTATAAATAGAAAATTATCAGGAACATCGAAAGAGAAATTTTTCACTGCAGAAACACAAGCATTCAAAAATCTATATAAAATTGGACAGGCAAAATAATTTTTATAGTTGCCATATATAACCACGAAACCATACATCCCCACGATTGTAGCTTAAATATCAAACTAGTTCTGTTTAAAAAAGTAATTTATATGAAATACTAGCCGGTTTTTAAAACCAACAGCCAATCGTTTTTTAAACTCTAACAACCATACGTTTACTATCTACAGATAAAAAAATATATTGCTATAACACACATATTTCTAACATCATTAATGATGAATGGTACACATGTTTATTAGTTGTGATTAACAAAGAACATTATGTGGGGTCTTCACGAATTAGATTACAATACAGACTATACAGTAGAGAACGCAATTTTGAAAAATTATGAAATACTTAATTTAAGTTTTATCATTGTTTTATTTTTTATAAACCAGTTTGTATCATTACTTTATATTAAATTCTTATACAAATTAATTTTATAACAAAAGAGTGTATCTGATCTATACTACTATAATCAATGTATAAAAACATAAATATGGAATAAATATCCTATGAAACAACATGACATTTGCAAACAACACTATGTTGGCTGATATTTCTATGCATTTCTTACAGTGGAATCAACATAAAAATTAGTGCAATAAAAAAAAGAATTTTAGAACACGAAAACAACAAATTAAACAAAAATAAAAGCTGCTTATAGCTGGCAAGATATAAAATGTGACTTCGAGTAATTAAACAGATTTGATATTTTTAATTAAATATATTAGTCAAACTGTATGGTTTATATACACTTCATATTATTCCTGAATATTCTAATTCACCTAAGAAAACTGCAGTTTTCACAAATCTATCATTCAAATATATATTTATTTCTACATACTTTTTAACTAAATATTATATTGAATGCATATATGTACATTTCAGCTCTAAAACTATGGGTTCGATTAACTCATAGTATTATACTTTTATCTTGTTATATGATGTTAAATTAAAACATTTTAATCTTAGTTTAAAAAAATATATTTCAAAAAAATATAAATTATAAGACATAAAATTATGTTTTTCAGTTTAGTTATTTTGCATATATTTAATTGTGATATTTAAATAGTTACATTATAGTGCACCCGATAAAAAAAGCCCTTGGATATCAAGATATAAGTGGTAAGTGGTATGGAATTACAGGACAAGTTGCAAACCAGGTGAGTAAACATAAAATTCAAATGTTTAAAATAAGTTAATGTTTAAAAAGCTAATTTTACTATCAATAAGTAAAACAACATAGCCGTATTTGGGACAAGACTATATCTCAGAGACTCACTACTAAGCGGAATTACTTTGACATTCAAGCGAGTCTCATTCTCATTTTCCAATTTTTTTCAGTATCTCTAGTTTTCAGCGCGATCATTCAGATTTTGCCGGCCATGTTTGCACTGTCGTCCACGATGCATTTTTGGTGAATTTAACCTATTTATGTCGAAATTTCTATCCATTGCGTGTTGGCCTGAGTCGAATTTTTGTTAATGAGTAACGAAATTTTTCAGTTCTTGAAATAAATAATCGTGGCTATTGTATTGTCTGAAATTATTTTTTTATTTTGCACAACTAATATCCAGTTTAATTCAATTATAACGTCATTGAATGTAACGACAAACTTAGTATAACGTCTGTAGCAGCGTAGCTAAAATCTGTATATGGGTCATTCTAAGTTAAGAGGTACTCACTGGTTAAGAGATGTGGCCACGACATAAATGTTAGAAATTTAATCTAAATATGTAACATTTTTATTGAAATAACTAATTTGTGCATATCTGCAAGGCGGCTAGTCAATTTATTTATTTTATCTTGTTTTATGAATGACCAGGGGAGATACTCAATACAGGGGGGAGACTAGGTGTACAGGGTAGGATACTTTATGAACAGGGGAGAGAGAGACTTTAACATTGCTTTATGAAAGAAAATAGACTTTTTTTTAAGAATCAACTTTATTTATTCATTTTATAATTATTAAATTATCAGACTGTTTATTTTCAAGCAGCCTGTTAATATCTTCATTCTGAGGAGGTGGTAGTAGCAGTGGGTCTTCATTATCCGAACTAGGAAGGGTTGAGGATTCATTACTTATGACTTGAAGTGCTAAAAGACATCTACGATTCTTTGCTTTTTCTCTCCACAATTTTCTAGCTTTTCGCTGT